>NW_027467777.1:10729492-10787746 GCF_004210375.1 Tachypleus tridentatus | reverse complement strand
AAAGTGTGATGTTTGTATTATTCCTCTCTGTCTCTTGTGAAAAGTGTGATGCTTTGTATTATTCTCTCTCTCTCTTGTGAAAAGTGTGATGTTTGTATTATTCTCTCTGTCTCTTGTGAAAAGTGTGATGTTTGTATTATTCTCTCTGTCTCTTGTGAAAAGTGTGATGTTTTGTATTATCTCTCTTTGTCTGTCTCTTGTGAAAAGTGTGATGTTTGTATTATTCTCTCTGTCTCTGTGAAAAGTGTGATGCTTTGTATTATTCTCTCTGTCTCTTGTGAAAAGTGTGATGTTTGTATTATTCTCTCTGTCTCTTGTGAAAAGTGTGATGTTTGTATTATTCTCTCTGTCTCTTGTGAAAAGTGTGATGTTTGTATTATTCTCTGTCTCTTGTGAAAAGTGTGATGCTTTGTATTATTCTCTCTGTCTCTTGTGAAAAGTGTGATGTTTGTATTATTCTCTCTGTCTCTTGTGAAAAGTGTGATGTTTGTATTATTCTCTGTCTCTTGTGAAAAGTGTGATGTTTTGTATTATTCTCTCTGTCTCTTGTGAAAAGTGTGATGTTTTGTATTATTCTCTCTGTCTCTTGTGAAAAGTGTGATGTTTTGTATTAGTGTGAAAATGATGTTTGTATTATTATTCTCTGTCTCTTGTGTGAAAAGTGTGATGTTTTGTATTATTCTCTCTCTGTCTCTTGTGAAAAGTGTGTATTATGTATTATTCCTCTCTCTGTGAAAAGTGTGATGTCTTTTGTATTATCTCTCTGTCTCTTGTGAAAAGTGTGATGCTTTGTATTATTCTCTCTGTCTCTTGTGAAAAGTGTGATGCTTTGTATTATTCTCTGTCTCTTGTGAAAAGTGTGATGCTTTGTATTATTCTCTCTGTCTCTTGTGAAAAGTGTGATGTTTGTATTATTCTCTCTGTCTCTCTTGTGAAAAGTGTGATGTTTTGTATTATTCTCTCTGTCTCTTGTGAAAAGTGTGATGCTTTGTATTATTCTCTCTGTCTCTTGTGAAAAGTGTGATGTTTGTATTATTCTCTCTGTCTCTCTTGTGAAAAGTGTGATGTTTTGTATTATTCTCTCGTCTTGTGAAAAGTGTGATGCTTTGTATTATTCTCTCTGTCTCTTGTGAAAAGTGTGATGTTTTGTATTATTCTCTCGTCTCTTGTGAAAAGTGTGATGTTTTGTATTATTCTCTGTCTCTCTTGTGAAAAGTGTGATGTCTCTTTGAAAAGTGTATTATTATCTCTGTCTCTCTTGTGAAAAGTGTGATGCTTTGTATTATTCTCTCGTCTCTTGTGAAAAGTGTGATGCTTTGTATTATTCTCTCTGTCTCTGTCTCTTGTGAAAAGTGTGATGTTTTGTATTATTCTCTCTGTCTCTCTTGTGAAAAGTGTGATGTTTGTATTATTCTCTCTCTGTCTCTTGTGAAAAGTGTGATGTTTGTATTATTCTCTCTGTCTCTTGTGAAAAGTGTGATGTTTGGTATTATTCTCATCTCTCTCCAGAAAGTATTATTCTCTCCTGTCTCTTGTGAAAAGTGTGATGTTTGTATTATTCTCTGTCTCTCTTGTGAAAAGTGTGATGTTTGTATTATTCTCTGTCTCTCTTGTGAAAAGTGTGATGTTTGTATTATTCTCTCTGTCTCTTGTGAAAAGTGTGATGTTTGTATTATTCTCTCTGTCTCTTGTGAAAAGTGTGATGTTTTGTATTATTCTCTCTGTCTCTTGTGAAAAGTGTGATGTTTGTATTATTCTCTCGTCTCTTGTGAAAAGTGTGATGTTTGTATTATTCTCTCTGTCTCTTGTGAAAAGTGTGATGTTTGTATTATTCTCTCTGTCTCTTGTGAAAAGTGTGATGCTTTGTATTATTCTCTCGTCTCTTGTGAAAAGTGTGATGTTTTGTATTATTCTCTCTGTCTCTTGTGAAAAGTGTGATGTTTGTATTATTCTCTCTGTCTCTTGTGAAAAGTGTGATGTTTTGTATTATTCTCTCTGTCTCTTGTGAAAAGTGTGATGTTTGTATTATCTCTGTCTCTGTCTCTTGTGAAAAGTGTGATGTTTGTATTATTCTGTCTCTTGTGAAAAGTGTGATGTTTTGTATTATTCTCTCTGTCTCTTGTGAAAAGTGTGATGTTTGTATTATTCTCTCTCTCTCTTGTGAAAAGTGTGATGTTTTGTATTATTCTCTGTCTCTTGTGAAAAGTGTGATGTTTTGTATTATTCTCTCGTCTCTTGTGAAAAGTGTGATGTTTGTATTATTCTCTCTGTCTCTTGTGAAAAGTGTGATGTTTTGTATTATTCTCTCTGTCTCTTGTGAAAAGTGTGATGTTTGTATTATTCTCTCTGTCTCTTGTGAAAAGTGTGATGTTTTGTATTATTCTCTCTGTCTCTTGTGAAAAGTGTGATGTTTTGTATTATTCTCTCTGTCTCTTGTGAAAAGTGTGATGCTTTGTATTATTCTCTCTGTCTCTTGTGAAAAGTGTGATGTTTTGTATTATTCTCTCTGTCTCTCTTGTGAAAAGTGTGATGTCTTTGTATGTGATTATCTCTGTCTCTTGTGAAAAGTGTGATGCTTTGTATTATTCTCTCTGTCTCTTGTGAAAAGTGTGATGTTTGTATTATGTCTCTTGTGAAAAGTGTGATGTTTTGTATTATTCTCTGTCTCTTGTGAAAAGTGTGATGTTTGTATTATTCTCTCTGTCTCTCTTGTGAAAAGTGTGATGTTTGTATTATTCTCTCTGTGAAAAGTGTGATGTTTGTATTATTCTCTCTGTCTCTTGTGAAAAGTGTGATGTTTGTATTATTCTCTCTGTCTCTTGTGAAAAGTGTGATGTTTGTATTATTCTCTCTGTCTCTTGTGAAAAGTGTGATGTTTGTATTATTCTCTCTGTCTCTTGTGAAAAGTGTGATGTTTGTATTATTCTCTGTCTCTTGTGAAAAGTGTGATGTTTGTATTATTCTCTCTGTCTCTCTTGTGAAAAGTGTGATGTTTTGTATTATTCTCTCTCTGTCTCTTGTGAAAGTGTGATGTTTGTATTATTCTCTCTGTCTCTTGTGAAAAGTGTGATGTTTGTATTATTCTCTGTCTCTTGTGAAAAGTGTGATGTTTTGTATTATTCTCTCTGTCTCTTGTGAAAAGTGTGATGTTTTGTATTATCTCTCTCTCTTGTGAAAAGTGTGATGTTTGTATTATTCTCTCTGTCTCTTGTGAAAAGTGTGATGTTTGTATTATTCTCTCTGTCTCTTGTGAAAAGTGTGATGCTTTGTATTATTCTCTCTGTCTCTCTTGTGAAAAGTGTGATGTTTTGTATTATTCTCTCTGTCTCTTGTGAAAAGTGTGATGCTTTGTATTATTCTCTCTGTCTCTTGTGAAAAGTGTGATGTTTGTATTATTCTCTGTCTCTTGTGAAAAGTGTGATGTTTGTATTATTCTCTGTCTCTTGTGAAAAGTGTGATGTTTTGTATTATTCTCTCTGTCTCTTGTGAAAAGTGTGATGTTTTGTATTATTCTCTCTGTCTCTTGTGAAAAGTGTGATGTTTGTATTATTCTCTGTCTCTTGTGAAAAGTGTGATGTTTTGTATTATTCTCTCTGTCTCTTGTGAAAAGTGTGATGTTTGTATTATTCTCTCTGTCTCTTGTGAAAAGTGTGATGTTTGTATTATTCTCTCTGTCTCTTGTGAAAAGTGTGATGTTTGTATTATTCTCTCTGTCTCTTGTGAAAAGTGTGATGTTTGTATTATTCTCTCTGTCTCTTGTGAAAAGTGTGATGTTTGTATTATTCTCTCTGTCTCTTGTGAAAAGTGTGATGTTTTGTATTATTCTCTCTGTCTCTTGTGAAAAGTGTGATGTTTGTATTATTCTCTCTGTCTCTTGTGAAAAGTGTGATGTTTGTATTATTCTCTCTGTCTCTTGTGAAAAGTGTGATGTTTTGTATTATTCTCTGTCTCTTGTGAAAAGTGTGATGTTTTGTATTATTCTCTCTGTCTCTTGTGAAAAGTGTGATGTTTTGTATTATTCTCTCTCTGTCTCTTGTGAAAAGTGTGATGTTTGTATTATTCTCTGCTTTGTATTATTCTCTCTGTCTCTTGTGAAAAGTGTGATGTTTTGTATTATTCTCTCTGTCTCTTGTGAAAAGTGTGATGTTTGTATTATTCTCTCTGTCTCTTGTGAAAAGTGTGATGTTTGTATTATTCTCTCTGTCTCTTGTGAAAAGTGTGATGTTTTGTATTATTCTCTCTGTCTCTTGTGAAAAGTGTGATGTTTTGTATTATCTCTCTGTCTCTTGTGAAAAGTGTGATGTTTGTATTATTCTCTCTGTCTCTTGTGAAAAGTGTGATGCTTTGTATTATTCTCTCTGTCTCTTGTGAAAAGTGTGATGCTTTGTATTATTCTCTGTCTCTTGTGAAAAGTGTGATGTTTTGTATTATTCTCTCTGTCTCTTGTGAAAAGTGTGATGCTTTGTATTATTCTCTCTGTCTCTTGTGAAAAGTGTGATGCTTTGTATTATCTCTGTCTCTTGTGAAAAGTGTGATGTTTTGTATTATTCTCTCTTGTGAAAAGTGTGATGTCTCTCTTGTGAAAAGTGTGATGCTTTGTATTATTCTCTCTGTCTCTTGTGAAAAGTGTGATGTTTTGTATTATTCTCTCTGTCTCTTGTGAAAAGTGTGATGTTTTGTATTATTCTCTCTGTCTCTTGTGAAAAGTGTGATGTTTGTATTATTCTCTCTGTCTCTTGTGAAAAGTGTGATGTTTTGTATTATTCTCTCTGTCTCTTGTGAAAAGTGTGATGTTTGTATTATTCTCTCTGTCTCTTGTGAAAAGTGTGATGTTTGTATTATTCTCTGTCTCTTGTGAAAAGTGTGATGTTTGTATTATTCTCTGTCTCTTGTGAAAAGTGTGATGTTTGTGTATTATTCTCTCGTCTCTTGTGAAAAGTGTGATGTTTTGTATTATTCTCTCTGTCTCTTGTGAAAAGTGTGATGTTTTGTATTATTCTCTGTCTCTTGTGAAAAGTGTGATGTTTTGTATTATTCTCTCTGTCTCTTGTGAAAAGTGTGATGTTTTGTATTATTCTCTCTGTCTCTTGTGAAAAGTGTGATGCTTTGTATTATTCTCTCTGTCTCTTGTGAAAAGTGTGATGTTTTGTATTATGTCTCTTGTGAAAAGTGTATTATTATTCTCTGTCTCTTGTGAAAAGTGTGATGTTTGTATTATTCTCTGTCTCTTGTGAAAAGTGTGATGTTTGTATTATTCTCTCTGTCTCTTGTGAAAAGTGTGATGCTTTGTATTATTCTCTCTGTCTCTTGTGAAAAGTGTGATGTTTGTATTATTCTCTCTGTCTCTTGTGAAAAGTGTGATGTTTGTATTATTCTCTCTGTCTCTTGTGAAAAGTGTGATGTTTGTATTATTCTCTCTGTCTCTTGTGAAAAGTGTGATGTTTGTATTATTCTCTCTGTCTCTTGTGAAAAGTGTGATGTTTGTATTATTCTCTCTGTCTCTTGTGAAAAGTGTGATGTTTTGTATTATTCTCTGTCTCTTGTGAAAAGTGTGATGTTTTGTATTATTCTCTCTGTCTCTTGTGAAAAGTGTGATGTTTTGTATTATCTCTCTCTCTTGTGAAAAGTGTGATGTTTGTATTATTCTCTGTCTCTTGTGAAAAGTGTGATGTTTGTATTATTCTCTCTGTCTCTTGTGAAAAGTGTGATGTTTGTATTATTCTCTCTGTCTCTTGTGAAAAGTGTGATGTTTTGTATTATTCTCTCTGTCTCTTGTGAAAAGTGTGATGTTTGTATTATTCTCTCTGTCTCTTGTGAAAAGTGTGATGTTTTGTATTATTCTCTCGTCTCTTGTGAAAAGTGTGATGTTTTGTATTATTCTCTCTGTCTCTTGTGAAAAGTGTGATGTTTGTATTATTCTCTGTCTCTTGTGAAAAGTGTGATGTTTGTATTATTCTCTCGTCTCTTGTGAAAAGTGTGATGCTTTGTATTATTCTCTCTCGTCTCTTGTGAAAAGTGTGATGTTTGTATTATTCTCTCTGTCTCTTGTGAAAAGTGTGATGTTTGTATTATTCTCTCTGTCTCTTGTGAAAAGTGTGATGTTTGTATTATTCTCTCTGTCTCTTGTGAAAAGTGTGATGTTTGTATTATTCTCTCTGTCTCTTGTGAAAAGTGTGATGCTTTGTATTATTCTCTCTGTCTCTTGTGAAAAGTGTGATGTTTTGTATTATTCTCTCTCTCTCTTGTGAAAAGTGTGATGTTTGTATTATTCTCTGTCTCTTGTGAAAAGTGTGATGTTTGTATTATTCTCTCGTCTCTTGTGAAAAGTGTGATGTTTTGTATTATTCTCTGTCTCTTGTGAAAAGTGTGATGTTTTGTATTATTCTCTGTCTCTTGTGAAAAGTGTGATGTTTGTATTATTCTCTCGTCTCTGTCTCTCTTGTGAAAAGTGTGATGTTTGTATTATCCTCTCTCTCTTGTGAAAAGTGTGATGTTTGTATTATTCTCTGTCTCTTGTGAAAAGTGTGATGTTTTGTATTATTCTCTCTGTCTCTTGTGAAAAGTGTGATGTTTGTATTATTCTCTCTGTCTCTTGTGAAAAGTGTGATGTTTGTATTATTCTCTCTGTCTCTTGTGAAAAGTGTGATGTTTGTATTATTCTCTCGTCTCTTGTGAAAAGTGTGATGTTTGTATTATTCTCTCTGTCTCTTGTGAAAAGTGTGATGTTTTGTATTATTCTCTCTGTCTCTTGTGAAAAGTGTGATGTTTTGTATTATTCTCTCTGTCTCTTGTGAAAAGTGTGATGTTTGTATTATTCTCTCTTGTGAAAAGTGTGATGTTTGTCTCTTGTGAAAAGTGTGATGTTTGTATTATTCTCTCTGTCTCTTGTGAAAAGTGTGATGCTTTGTATTATTCTCTCGTCTCTTGTGAAAAGTGTGATGTTTTGTATTATTCTCTCGTCTCTTGTGAAAAGTGTGATGTTTTGTATTATTCTTCTCTGTCTCTTGTGAAAAGTGTGATGTTTTGTATTATTCTCTCTGTCTCTTGTGAAAAGTGTGATGTTTGTATTATTCTCTCTGTCTCTCTTGTGAAAAGTGTGATGTTTTGTATTATTCTCTGTCTCTTGTGAAAAGTGTGATGCTTTGTATTATTCTCTGTCTCTTGTGAAAAGTGTGATGTTTTGTATTATTCTCTCTGTCTCTTGTGAAAAGTGTGATGTTTGTATTATTCTCTGTCTCTTGTGAAAAGTGTGATGTTTGTATTATTCTCTGTCTCTTGTGAAAAGTGTGATGTTTGTATTATTCTCTCTGTCTCTTGTGAAAAGTGTGATGCTTTGTATTATTCTCTCTGTCTCTTGTGAAAAGTGTGATGCTTTGTATTATTCTCTCTGTCTCTTGTGAAAAGTGTGATGTTTTGTATTATTCTCTCTGTCTCTTGTGAAAAGTGTGATGTTTTGTATTATTCTCTGTCTCTTGTGAAAAGTGTGATGTTTGTATTATTCTCTCTGTCTCTTGTGAAAAGTGTGATGATGTTTGTATTATTCTCTCTGTCTCTTGTGAAAAGTGTGATGTTTGTATTATTCTCTCTGTCTCTTGTGAAAAGTGTGATGTTTGTATTATTCTCTGTCTCTTGTGAAAAGTGTGATGTTTGTATTATTCTCTCTGTCTCTTGTGAAAAGTGTGATGTTTGTATTATTCTCTGTTTGTCTCTTGTGAAAAGTGTGATGTTTTGTATTATTCTCTGTCTCTTGTGAAAAGTGTGATGTTTGTATTATTCTCTCGTCTCTTGTGAAAAGTGTGATGCTTTGTATTATTCTCTCTGTCTCTTGTGAAAAGTGTGATGTTTGTATTATTCTCTCTGTCTCTTGTGAAAAGTGTGATGTTTGTATTATTCTCTCTGTCTCTTGTGAAAAGTGTGATGTTTTGTATTATTCTCTCTGTCTCTTGTGAAAAGTGTGATGTTTGTATTATTCCTCTCTGTCTCTTGTGAAAAGTGTGATGTTTTGTATTATTCTCTCTGTCTCTTGTGAAAAGTGTGATGTGTATTATTCTCTGTCTCTTGTGAAAAGTGTGATGTTTTGTATTATTCTCTCTGTCTCTTGTGAAAGTGTGCTTTGTATTATTCTCTGTCTCTTGTGAAAAGTGTGATGTTTGTATTATTCTCTCTGTCTCTTGTGAAAAGTGTGATGTTTTGTATTATTCTCTCTGTCTCTTGTGAAAAGTGTGATGCTTTGTATTATTCTCTCTGTCTCTTGTGAAAAGTGTGATGTTTTGTATTATTCTCTCTGTCTCTTGTGAAAAGTGTGATGCTTTGTATTATTCTCTCTGTCTCTTGTGAAAAGTGTGATGCTTTGTATTATTCTCTCTGTCTCTTGTGAAAAGTGTGATGTTTGTATTATTCTCTCTGTCTCTTGTGAAAAGTGTGATGCTTTGTATTATTCTCTCTGTCTCTTGTGAAAAGTGTGATGTTTGTATTATTCTCTGTCTCTTGTGAAAAGTGTGATGTTTGTATTATTCTCCTCTGTCTCTTGTGAAAAGTGTGATGTTTGTATTATTCTCTCTGTCTCTCTTGTGAAAAGTGTGATGTTTGTATTATTCTCTCTGTCTCTTGTGAAAAGTGTGATGTTTTGTATTATTCTCTCTGTCTCTTGTGAAAAGTGTGATGTTTGTATTATTCTCTCTGTCTCTTGTGAAAAGTGTGATGTTTGTATTATTCTCTCGTCTCTTGTGAAAAGTGTGATGTTTGTATTATTCTCTCTGTCTCTTGTGAAAAGTGTGATGTTTGTTTGTATTATTCTCTCTGTCTCTTGTGAAAAGTGTGATGTTTTGTATTATTCTCTCTGTCTCTTGTGAAAAGTGTGATGTTTGTATTATTCTCTCTGTCTCTTGTGAAAAGTGTGATGTTTTGTATTATTCTCTGTCTCTTGTGAAAAGTGTGATGTTTTTATTATTATTCTCTGTTTGTCTCTTGTGAAAAGTGTGATGTTTGTATTATTCTCTCTGTCTCTTGTGAAAAGTGTGATGTTTGTATTATTCTCTCTCTGTCTCTTGTGAAAAGTGTGATGTTTTGTATTATTCTCTCTGTCTCTTGTGAAAAGTGTGATGCTTTGTATTATTCTCTCTGTCTCTTGTGAAAAGTGTGATGTTTTGTATTATTCTCTCTCTCTCTTGTGAAAAGTGTGATGTTTGTATTATTCTCTCTGTCTCTTGTGAAAAGTGTGATGTTTGTATTATCTCTCTGTCTCTTGTGAAAAGTGTGATGTTTTGTATTATTCTCTCTGTCTCTTGTGAAAAGTGTGATGTTTTGTATTATTCTCTCTGTCTCTTGTGAAAAGTGTGATGTTTGTATTATTCTCTGTCTCTTGTGAAAAGTGTGATGTTTGTATTATTCTCTCTGTCTCTGTCTTGTGAAAAGTGTGATGTTTTGTATTATTCTCTCTGTCTCTTGTGAAAAGTGTGATGTTTTGTATTATTCTCTCTGTCTCTTGTGAAAAGTGTGATGTTTTGTATTATTCTCTGTCTCTTGTGAAAAGTGTGATGTTTGTATTATTCTCTCTGTCTCTTGTGAAAAGTGTGATGTTTGTATTATTCTCTGTCTCTTGTGAAAAGTGTGATGTTTGTATTATTCTCTGTCTCTTGTGAAAAGTGTGATGTTTGTATTATTCTCTCTGTCTCTTGTGAAAAGTGTGATGTTTGTATTATTCTCTCTGTCTCTTGTGAAAAGTGTGATGCTTTGTATTATTCTCTCTGTCTCTTGTGAAAAGTGTGATGTTTTGTATTATTCTCTGTCTCTTGTGAAAAGTGTGATGTTTGTATTATCTCTCTCTCGTCTCTTGTGAAAAGTGTGATGTTTGTATTATTCTCTCGTCTCTTGTGAAAAGTGTGATGTTTTGTATTATTCTCTCGTCTCTTGTGAAAAGTGTCTTTGTATTATTCTCTCTGTCTCTTGTGAAAAGTGTGATGTTTGTATTATTCTCTCTGTCTCTTGTGAAAAGTGTGATGTTTGTATTATTCTCTCTGTCTCTTGTGAAAAGTGTGATGTTTTGTATTATTCTCTCTGTCTCTTGTGAAAAGTGTGATGTTTGTATTATTCTCTCGTCTCTCTTGTGAAAAGTGTGATGTTTGTATTATTTCTCTGTCTCTTGTGAAAAGTGTGATGTTTGTCTCTTGTGAAAAGTGTGATGTTTGTATTATTCTCTCTGTCTCTTGTGAAAAGTGTGATGTTTGTATTATTCTCTGTCTCTTGTGAAAAGTGTGATGTTTGTATTATTCTCTCTGTCTCTTGTGAAAAGTGTGATGTTTTGTATTATTCTCTCTGTCTCTTGTGAAAAGTGTGATGTTTTGTATTATTCTCTCTGTCTCTTGTGAAAAGTGTGATGCTTTGTATTATTCTCTCTGTCTCTTGTGAAAAGTGTGATGTTTGTATTATTCTCTCTGTCTCTCTTGTGAAAAGTGTGATGCTTTGTATTATTCTCTGTCTCTTGTGAAAAGTGTGATGTTTGTATTATTCTCTCTGTCTCTTGTGAAAAGTGTGATGTTTGTATTATTCTCTCGTCTCTTGTGAAAAGTGTGATGTTTTGTATTATTCTCTCGTCTCTTGTGAAAAGTGTGATGTTTGTATTATTCTCTGTCTCTTGTGAAAAGTGTGATGTTTGTATTATTCTCTCTGTCTCTTGTGAAAAGTGTGATGTTTGGTATTATTCTCTCTGTCTCTTGTGAAAAGTGTGATGTTTTGTATTATTCTCTGTCTCTTGTGAAAAGTGTGATGTTTGTATTATTCTCTCTCGTCTCTTGTGAAAAGTGTGATGTTTTGTATTATTCTCTCTGTCTCTTGTGAAAAGTGTGATGTTTTGTATTATTCTCTCTGTCTCTTGTGAAAAGTGTGATGTTTGTATTATTCTCTCGTCTCTTGTGAAAAGTGTGATGTTTTGTATTATTCTCTGTCTCTCTTGTGAAAAGTGTGATGCTTTGTATTATTCTCTGTCTCTTGTGAAAAGTGTGATGTTTTGTATTATTCTCTCGTCTCTTGTGAAAAGTGTGATGTTTGTATTATTCTCTCTGTCTCTTGTGAAAAGTGTGATGTTTGTATTATTCTCTCTGTCTCTTGTGAAAAGTGTGTCTCTTGTGAAAAGTGTGATGTTTGTATTATTCTCTCTGTCTCTTGTGAAAAGTGTGATGTTTTGTATTATCTCTCTGTCTCTTGTGAAAAGTGTGATGTTTGTATTATTCTCTCTGTCTCTTGTGAAAAGTGTGATGTTTTGTATTATTCTCTCTGTCTCTTGTGAAAAGTGTGATGTTTGTATTATTCTCTCTGTCTCTTGTGAAAAGTGTGATGCTTTGTATTATTCTCTCTGTCTCTTGTGAAAAGTGTGATGTTTTGTATTATTCTCTCTGTCTCTGTCTTTGTCTCTTGTGAAAAGTGTGATGTTTGTATTATTCTCTGTCTCTTGTGAAAAAAAGTGTGAAAATGATGTTTTGTATTATTCTCTCTGTCTCTTGTGAAAAGTGTGATGTTTTGTATTATTCTCTCTGTCTCTTGTGAAAAGTGTGATGCTTTGTATTATTCTCTCTGTCTCTTGTGAAAAGTGTGATGTTTGTATTATTCTCTCTGTCTCTTGTGAAAAGTGTGATGTTTGTATTATTCTCTCTGTCTCTTGTGAAAAGTGTGATGTTTGTATTATTCTCTCTGTCTCTTGTGAAAAGTGTGATGTTTGTATTATTCTCTGTCTCTTGTGAAAAGTGTGATGTTTGTATTATTCTCTCTGTCTCTTGTGAAAAGTGTGATGTTTGTATTATTCTCTGTCTCTTGTGAAAAGTGTGATGTTTGTATTATTCTCTCTGTCTCTTGTGAAAAGTGTGATGTTTTGTATTATTCTCTCTGTCTCTTGTGAAAAGTGTGATGTTTGTATTATTCTCTCTGTCTCTTGTGAAAAGTGTGATGTTTGTATTATTCTCTCGTCTCTTGTGAAAAGTGTGATGTTTTGTATTATTCTCTCTGTCTCTTGTGAAAAGTGTGATGTTTGTATTATTCTCTCTGTCTCTTGTGAAAAGTGTGATGTTTGTATTATTCTCTCTGTCTCTTGTGAAAAGTGTGATGTTTGTATTATTCTCTGTCTCTCTTGTGAAAAGTGTGATGTTTGTATTATTCTCTCTGTCTCTTGTGAAAAGTGTGATGTTTTGTATTATTCTCTCTGTCTCTTGTGAAAAGTGTGATGTTTGTATTATTCTCTCTGTCTCTTGTGAAAAGTGTGATGTTTTGTATTATTCTCTCTGTCTCTTGTGAAAAGTGTGATGTTTGTATTATCTCTCTGTCTCTTGTGAAAAGTGTGATGTTTGTATTATTCTCTCTGTCTCTTGTGAAAAGTGTGATGTTTGTATTATTCTCGTCTCTCTTGTGAAAAGTGTGATGTTTTGTATTATTCTCTGTCTCTTGTGAAAAGTGTGATGTTTTGTATTATTCTCTCTGTCTCTTGTGAAAAGTGTGATGTTTTGTATTATTCTCTCGTCTCTTGTGAAAAGTGTGATGTTTTTGTATTATTCTCTGTCTCTTGTGAAAAGTGTGATGTTTGTATTATTCTCTCTGTCTCTTGTGAAAAGTGTGATGCTTTGTATTATTCTCTCTGTCTCTTGTGAAAAGTGTGATGTTTGTATTATTCTCTCTGTCTCTTGTGAAAAGTGTGATGTTTTGTATTATTCTCTCTGTCTCTTGTGAAAAGTGTGATGTTTTGTATTATTCTCTCTGTCTCTCTTGTGAAAAGTGTGATGTTTGTATTATCTCTCTCTCTTGTGAAAAGTGTGATGTTTGTATTATTCTCTGTCTCTTGTGAAAAGTGTGATGTTTGTATTATTCTCTCTGTCTCTTGTGAAAAGTGTGATTTTGTATTATTCTCTCTGTCTCTTGTGAAAAGTGTGATGTTTTGTATTATTTCTCTGTCTCTTGTGAAAAGTGTGATGCTTTGTATTATTCTCTCTGTCTCTTGTGAAAAGTGTGATATTTTGTATTATTCTCTCTGTCTCTTGTGAAAAGTGTGATGTTTGTATTATTCTCTCTGTCTCTTGTGAAAAGTGTGATGTTTGTATTATTCTCTCGTCTCTTGTGAAAAGTGTGATGTTTGTATTATTCTCTCTGTCTCTTGTGAAAAGTGTGATGTTTTGTATTATTCTCTGTCTCTTGTGAAAAGTGTGATGTTTGTATTATTCTCTCTGTCTCTTGTGAAAAGTGTGATGCTTTGTATTATTCTCTCTGTCTCTTGTGAAAAGTGTGATGTTTGTATTATTCTCTCTGTCTCTTGTGAAAAGTGTGATGTTTGTATTATTCTCTCTGTCTCTTGTGAAAAGTGTGATTTTTGTATTATTCTCTCTGTCTCTTGTGAAAAGTGTGATGTTTTGTATTATTCTCTCTGTCTCTTGTGAAAAGTGTGATGTTTGTATTATTCTCTCTGTCTCTTGTGAAAAGTGTGATGTTTGTATTATTCTCTCTGTGTCTCTTGTGAAAAGTGTGATGTTTGTATTATTCTCTCTGTCTCTTGTGAAAAGTGTGATGTTTTGTATTATTCTCTCTGTCTCTTGTGAAAAGTGTGATGTTTGTATTATTCTCTCTGTCTCTTGTGAAAAGTGTGATGTTTGTATTATTCTCTCTGTCTCTTGTGAAAAGTGTGATGTTTGTATTATTCTCTCTGTCTCTTGTGAAAAGTGTGATGTTTGTATTATTCTCTCTGTCTCTTGTGAAAAGTGTGATGTTTGTATTATTCTCTCTGTCTCTTGTGAAAAGTGTGATGTTTGTATTATTCTCTCTGTCTCTTGTGAAAAGTGTGATGTTTGTATTATTCTCTGTCTCTTGTGAAAAGTGTGATGTTTGTATTATTCTCTCTGTCTCTTGTGAAAAGTGTGATGTTTGTATTATTCTCTCTCTCTCTTGTGAAAAGTGTGATGTTTGTATTATTCTCTCTGTCTCTTGTGAAAAGTGTGATGCTTTGTATTATTCTCTCGTCTCTCTCTTGTGAAAAGTGTGATGTTTGTATTATTCTCTCTGTCTCTTGTGAAAAGTGTGATGTTTTGTATTATTCTCTCTGTCTCTTGTGAAAAGTGTGATGTTTTGTATTATTCTCTCTGTCTCTTGTGAAAAGTGTGATGTTTTGTATTATTCTCTCTGTCTCTTGTGAAAAGTGTGATGTTTGTATTATTCTCTCTGTCTCTTGTGAAAAGTGTGATGTTTGTATTATTCTCTCTCTGTCTCTTGTGAAAAGTGTGATGTTTGTATTATTCTCTCTGTCTCTTGTGAAAAGTGTGATGTTTGTATTATTCTCTCTGTCTCTTGTGAAAAGTGTGATGTTTGTATTATTCTCTCTGTCTCTTGTGAAAAGTGTGATGTTTGTATTATTCTCTGTCTCTTGTGAAAAGTGTGATGTTTTGTATTATTCTCTCTGTCTCTTGTGAAAAGTGTGATGTTTGTATTATCTCTGTCTCTTGTGAAAAGTGTGATGTTTTGTATTATTCTCTCTGTCTCTTGTGAAAAGTGTGATGTTTTGTATTATTCTCTCTGTCTCTTGTGAAAAGTGTGATGTTTTGTATTATTCTCTCTGTCTCTTGTGAAAAGTGTGATGTTTTGTATTATTCTCTCTGTCTCTTGTGAAAAGTGTGATGTTTGTATTATTCTCTCTGTCTCTTGTGAAAAGTGTGATGTTTGTATTATTCTCTGTCTCTTGTGAAAAGTGTGATGTTTTGTATTATTCTCTCTGTCTCTTGTGAAAAGTGTGATGTTTTGTATTATTCTCTCTGTCTCTTGTGAAAAGTGTGATGTTTTGTATTATTCTCTCTGTCTCTCTGTCTCTTGTGAAAAGTGTGATGTTTGTATTATTCTCTCTGTCTCTTGTGAAAAGTGTGATGTTTGTATTATTCTCTCTGTCTCTTGTGAAAAGTGTGATGTTTTGTATTATTCTCTCTGTCTCTTGTGAAAAGTGTGATGTTTGTATTATTCTCTCTGTCTCTCTTGTGAAAAGTGTGATGCTTTGTATTATTCTCTCTGTCTCTTGTGAAAAGTGTGATGTTTTGTATTATTCTCTCTGTCTCTTGTGAAAAGTGTGATGTTTGTATTATTTCTCTCTGTCTCTTGTGAAAAGTGTGATGTTTGTATTATTCTCTCGTCTCTTGTGAAAAGTGTGATGTTTGTATTATTCTCTCTGTCTCTTGTGAAAAGTGTGATGTTTTGTATTATTCTCTCTGTCTCTTGTGAAAAGTGTGATGTTTTGTATTATTCTCTCTGTCTCTTGTGAAAAGTGTGATGCTTTGTATTATTCTCTCTGTCTCTTGTGAAAAGTGTGATGTTTGTATTATTCTCTCTGTCTCTTGTGAAAAGTGTGATGTTTGTATTATTCTCTCTGTCTCTTGTGAAAAGTGTGATGTTTTGTATTATTCTCTCTGTCTTGTGAAAAGTGTGATGTTTTGTATTATTCTCTCTGTCTCTTGTGAAAAGTGTGATGTTTTGTATTATTCTCTCTGTCTCTTGTGAAAAGTGTGATGTTTGTATTATTCTCTGTTTGTCTCTTGTGAAAAGTGTGATGTTTTGTATTATTCTCTCTGTCTCTTGTGAAAAGTGTGATGTTTGTATTATTCTCTCTGTCTCTTGTGAAAAGTGTGATGTTTGTATTATCTCTCTGTCTCTTGTGAAAAGTGTGATGTTTGTATTATTCTCTCTGTCTGTCTTGTGAAAAGTGTGATGTTTGTATTATTCTCTCTGTCTCTTGTGAAAAGTGTGATGTTTGTATTATTCTCTCTGTCTCTTGTGAAAAGTGTGATGTTTGTATTATTCTCTCTGTCTCTTGTGAAAAGTGTGATGTTTGTATTATTCTCTGTCTCTTGTGAAAAGTGTGATGTTTCTCTGTCTCTTGTGAAAAGTGTGATGTTTGTATTATTCTCTCTGTCTCTTGTGAAAAGTGTGATGTTTGTATTATTCTCTCTGTCTCTCTTGTGAAAAGTGTGATGTTTGTATTATTCTCTGTCTCTTGTGAAAAGTGTGATGTTTGTATTATTCTCTCTGTCTCTCTTGTGAAAAGTGTGATGTTTGTATTATTCTCTCGTCTCTTGTGAAAAGTGTGATGTTTGTATTATTCTCTCTGTCTCTTGTGAAAAGTGTGATGTTTTGTATTATTCTCTCTGTCTCTTGTGAAAAGTGTGATGTTTTGTATTATTCTCTCTGTCTCTTGTGAAAAGTGTGATGTTTTGTATTATTCTCTCTGTCTCTTGTGAAAAGTGTGATGTTTGTATTATTCTCTCTGTCTCTTGTGAAAAGTGTGATGTTTGTATTATTCTCTCTGTCTCTTGTGAAAAGTGTGATGCTTTGTATTATTATTCTCTGTCTCTTGTGAAAAGTGTGATGTTTGTATTATTCTCTCTGTCTCTTGTGAAAAGTGTGATGTTTGTATTATTCTCTGTCTCTTGTGAAAAGTGTGATGTTTTGTATTATTCTCTCTGTCTCTTGTGAAAAGTGTGATGTTTTGTATTATTCTCTCTGTCTCTTGTGAAAAGTGTGATGCTTTGTATTATTCTCTCTGTCTCTTGTGAAAAGTGTGATGTTTGTATTATTCTCTCTGTCTCTTGTGAAAAGATGTTTGTATTATTCTCTGTCTTTGTGAAAAGTGTGATGTTTGGTATTATTCTCTGTCTCTTGTGAAAAGTGTGATGTTTGTATTATTCTCTCTGTCTCTTGTGAAAAGTGTGATGTTTTGTATTATTCTCTCTGTCTCTTGTGAAAAGTGTGATGTTTGTATTATTCTCTCTGTCTCTTGTGAAAAGTGTGATGTTTGTATTATTCTCTCTGTCTCTTGTGAAAAGTGTGATGTTTGTATTATTCTCTGTCTCTTGTGAAAAGTGTGATGTTTGTATTATTCTCTTGTGAAAAGTGTGATGTTTGTATTATTCTCTCTCTGTCTCTTGTGAAAAGTGTGATGTTTGTATTATTCTCTGTCTCTTGTGAAAAGTGTGATGTTTGTATTATTCTCTCTGTCTCTTGTGAAAAGTGTGATGTTTGTATTATTCTCTCTGTCTCTTGTGAAAAGTGTGATGTTTGTATTATTCTCTCTGTCTCTTGTGAAAAGTGTGATGTTTGTATTATTCTCTCTGTCTCTTGTGAAAAGTGTGATGTTTGTATTATTCTCTCTGTCTCTTGTGAAAAGTGTGATGTTTTGTATTATTCTCTCTGTCTCTTGTGAAAAGTGTGATGCTTTGTATTATTCTCTCTGTCTCTTGTGAAAAGTGTGATGCTTTGTATTATTCTCTCTGTCTCTTGTGAAAAGTGTGATGTTTTGTATTATTCTCTGTCTCTTGTGAAAAGTGTGATGTTTTGTATTATTCTCTCTGTCTCTTGTGAAAAGTGTGATGTTTTGTATTATTCTCTCTGTCTCTTGTGAAAAGTGTGATGTTTTGTATTATTCTCTCTGTCTCTTGTGAAAAGTGTGATGTTTTGTATTATTCTCTCTGTCTCTTGTGAAAAGTGTGATGTTTGTATTATCTCTCTGTCTCTTGTGAAAAGTGTGATGTTTGTATTATTCTCCTGTCTCTTGTGAAAAGTGTGATTATTATTCTCTGTCTCTTGTGAAAAGTGTGATGTTTTGTATTATTCTCTCTGTCTCTTGTGAAAAGTGTGATGTTTGTATTATTCTCTCTGTCTCTTGTGAAAAGTGTGATGTTTGTATTATTCTCTCTGTCTCTTGTGAAAAGTGTGATGTTTGTATTATTCTCTCTGTCTCTTGTGAAAAGTGTGATGTTTGTATTATTCTCTCTGTCTCTTGTGAAAAGTGTGATGTTTGTATTATTCTCTCGTCTCTTGTGAAAAGTGTGATGTCTTTGTATTATTCTCTGTCTCTTGTGAAAAGTGTGATGTTTGTATTATTCTCTCTCTTGTGAAAAGTGTGATGTTTTGTATTATTCTCTCTGTCTCTTGTGAAAAGTGTGATGTTTGTATTATGCTTGAAAAGTGTATTATTCTCTCTGTCTCTTGTGAAAAGTGTGATGTTTTGTATTATTCTCTCTGTCTCTTGTGAAAAGTGTGATGTTTTGTATTATTCTCTGTCTCTTGTGAAAAGTGTGATGTTTTGTATTATTCTCTCTGTCTCTTGTGAAAAGTGATGTTTGTATTATTCTCTCGTCTCTTGTGAAAAGTGTGATGTTTGTATTATTCTCTCTGTCTCTTGTGAAAAGTGTGATGCTTTGTATTATTCTCTCTGTCTCTTGTGAAAAGTGTGATGTTTTGTATTATTCTCTGTCTCTTGTGAAAAGTGTGATGTTTTGTATTATTCTCTCTGTCTCTTGTGAAAAGTGTGATGTTTTGTATTATCTCTCTGTCTCTTGTGAAAAGTGTGATGTTTGTATTATTCTCTCTGTCTCTTGTGAAAAGTGTGATGTTTTGTATTATTCTCTCTGTCTCTTGTGAAAAGTGTGATGTTTGTATTATTCTCTGTCTCTTGTGAAAAGTGTGATGTTTGTATTATTGTGATGTTTGTATTCTCTCTCGTCTCTTGTGAAAAGTGTGATGTTTGTATTATTCTCTCTGTCTCTTGTGAAAAGTGTGATGTTTGTATTCTCTCTCTCTCTCTTGTGAAAAGTGTGATGTTTTGTATTATTCTCTCTGTCTCTTGTGAAAAGTGTGATGTTTTGTATTATTCTCTCTGTCTCTTGTGAAAAGTGTGATGTTTGTATTATTCTCTGTCTCTTGTGAAAAGTGTGATGTTTTGTATTATTCTCTCTGTCTCTTGTGAAAAGTGTGATGTTTGTATTATTCTCTCTGTCTCTTGTGAAAAGTGTGATGTTTTGTATTCTCTCTCTGTGAAAAGTGTGATGTGTTTGTATTATTATTCTCTCTGTCTCTTGTGAAAAGTGTGATGTTTGTATTATTCTCTGTCTCTCTCTGTCTCTTGTGAAAAGTGTGATGTTTTGTATTATTCTCTGTCTCTTGTGAAAAGTGTGATGTTTTGTATTATTCTCTCTCTCTCTCTTGTGAAAAGTGTGATGCTTTGTATTATTCTCTCTGTCTCTTGTGAAAAGTGTGATGTTTGTATTATTCTCTGTCTCTTGTGAAAAGTGTGATGTTTTGTATTATTCTCTCTGTCTCTTGTGAAAAGTGTGATGTTTGTATTATTCTCTCTGTCTCTTGTGAAAAGTGTGATGTTTTGTATTATTCTCTCTGTCTCTTGTGAAAAGTGTGATGCTTTGTATTATTCTCTCTGTCTCTTGTGAAAAGTGTGATGTTTGTATTATTCTCTCTGTCTCTTGTGAAAAGTGTGATGTTTTGTATTATTCTCTCTGTCTCTTGTGAAAAGTGTGATGTTTGTATTATTCTCTGTCTCTCTTGTGAAAAGTGTGATGTTTTGTATTATTCTCTGTCTCTTGTGAAAAGTGTGATGTTTGTATTATTCTCTGTCTCTTGTGAAAAGTGTGATGTTTGTATTATTCTCTCGTCTCTTGTGAAAAGTTGATGTTTGTATTATTCTCTGTCTCTCTTGTGAAAAGTGTGATGTTTGTATTATTCTCTCTGTCTCTTGTGAAAAGTGTGATGTTTGTATTATTCTCTGTCTCTTGTGAAAAGTGTGATGTTTGTATTATTCTCTGTCTCTCTTGTGAAAAGTGTGATGTTTGTATTATTCTCTCTGTCTCTTGTGAAAAGTGTGATGCTTTGTATTATTCTCTCTGTCTCTTGTGAAAAGTGTGATGTTTTGTATTATTCTCTGTGTCTCTTGTGAAAAGTGTGATGTTTTGTATTATTCTCTGTCTCTTGTGAAAAGTGTGATGTTTGTATTATTCTCTCTGTCTCTTGTGAAAAGTGTGATGTTTGTATTATTCTCTCTGTCTCTTGTGAAAAGTGTGATGTTTTGTATTATTCTCTCTGTCTCTTGTGAAAAGTGTGATGTTTTGTATTATTCTCTCTGTCTCTTGTGAAAAGTGTGATGCTTTGTATTATTCTCTCTCTCTCTTGTGAAAAGTGTGATGTTTGTATTATTCTCTCTGTCTCTTGTGAAAAGTGTGATGTTTGTATTATTCTCTGTCTCTTGTGAAAAGTGTGATGTTTGTATTATTCTCTGTCTCTTGTGAAAAGTGTGATGTTTTGTATTATTCTCTGTCTCTTGTGAAAAGTGTGATGTTTGTATTATCTCTCTGTCTCTTGTGAAAAGTGTGATGTTTGTATTATTCTCTCTGTCTCTTGTGAAAAGTGTGATGTTTTGTATTATTCTCTCTGTCTCTTGTGAAAAGTGTGATGTTTGTATTATTCTCTCGTCTCTTGTGAAAAGTGTGATGTTTTGTATTATTCTCTCTGTCTCTTGTGAAAAGTGTGATGTTTGTATTATTCTCTCTGTCTCTTGTGAAAAGTGTGATGTTTTGTATTATTCTCTCTGTCTCTTGTGAAAAGTGTGATGTTTGTATTATTCTCTCTGTCTCTTGTGAAAAGTGTGATGTTTGTATTATTCTCTGTCTCTTGTGAAAAGTGTGATGTTTGTATTATTCTCTTGTGAAAAGTGTGATGTTTTGTATTATTCTCTCTCTTGTGAAAAGTGTGATGTTTGTATTATTCTCTCTGTCTCTTGTGAAAAGTGTGATGTTTGTATTATTCTCTCTGTCTCTTGTGAAAAGTGTGATGTTTGTATTATTCTCTCTGTCTCTTGTGAAAAGTGTGATGTTTGTATTATTCTCTGTCTCTTGTGAAAAGTGTGATGCTTTGTATTATTCTCTGTCTCTTGTGAAAAGTGTGATGTTTGTATTATTCTCTCGTCTCTTGTGAAAAGTGTGATGTTTTGTATTATTCTCTGTCTCTTGTGAAAAGTGTGATGTTTTGTATTATTCTCTGTCTCTTGTGAAAAGTGTGATGTTTGTATTATTCTCTCTGTCTCTTGTGAAAAGTGTGATGTTTGTATTATTCTCTGTCTCTTGTGAAAAGTGTGATGTTTGTATTATTCTCTGTCTCTTGTGAAAAGTGTGATGTTTTGTATTATTCTCTCGTCTCTTGTGAAAAGTGTGATGTTTTGTATTATTCTCTCTGTCTCTTGTGAAAAGTGTGATGTTTGTATTATTCTCTGTCTCTTGTGAAAAGTGTGATGCTTTGTATTATTCTCTCGTCTCTCTTGTGAAAAGTGTGATGTTTGTATTATTCTCTCGTCTCTTGTGAAAAGTGTGATGTTTGTATTATTCTCTTGTGAAAAGTGTGATGTTTGTATTATTCTCGTCTCTTGTGAAAAGTGTGATGTTTTGTATTATTCTCTCTGTCTCTTGTGAAAAGTGTGATGTTTGTATTATTCTCTCTGTCTCTTGTGAAAAGTGTGATGTTTGTATTATTCTCTGTCTCTTGTGAAAAGTGTGATGTTTGTATTATTCTCTGTCTCTTGTGAAAAGTGTGATGTTTGTATTATTCTCTCTGTCTCTCTTGTGAAAAGTGTGATGTTTTGTATTATTCTCTCGTCTCTTGTGAAAAGTGTGATGTTTTGTATTATTCTCTGTCTCTTGTGAAAAGTGTGATGTTTGTATTATTCTCTGTCTCTCTTGTGAAAAGTGTGATGTTTTGTATTATTCTCTGTCTCTTGTGAAAAGTGTGATGTTTTGTATTATTCTCTCTGTCTCTTGTGAAAAGTGTGATGTTTGTATTATTCTCTCTGTCTCTTGTGAAAAGTGTGATGTTTGTATTATTCTCTCGTCTCTTGTGAAAAGTGTGATGTTTGGTATTATTCTCTGTCTCTCTTGTGAAAAGTGTGATGTTTTGTATTATTCTCTCTGTCTCTTGTGAAAAGTGTGATGTTTGTATTATTCTCTCGTCTCTTGTGAAAAGTGTGATGCTTTGTATTATTCTCTCTGTCTCTTGTGAAAAGTGTGATGTTTGTATTATTCTCTCTGTCTCTTGTGAAAAGTGTGATGTTTGTATTATTCTCTCTGTCTCTTGTGAAAAGTGTGATGTTTGTATTATTCTCTCTGTCTCTTGTGAAAAGTGTGATGTTTTGTATTATTCTCTCTGTCTCTCTTGTGAAAAGTGTGATGTTTGTATTATTCTCTGTCTCTTGTGAAAAGTGTGATGTTTGTATTATTCTCTCTGTCTCTTGTGAAAAGTGTGATGTTTTGTATTATTATTATTCTCTCTGTCTCTTGTGAAAAGTGTGATGCTTTGTATTATTCTCTCTGTCTCTTGTGAAAAGTGTGATGTTTTGTATTATTCTCTGTCTCTTGTGAAAAGTGTGATGCTTTGTATTATTCTCTCTGTCTCTTGTGAAAAGTGTGATGTTTGTATTATTCTCTCTGTCTCTTGTGAAAAGTGTGATGTTTGTATTATTCTCTCTGTCTCTTGTGAAAAGTGTGATGTTTGTATTATTCTCTCTGTCTCTCTTGTGAAAAGTGTGATGTTTGTATTATTCTCTCTGTCTCTTGTGAAAAGTGTGATGTTTGTATTATTCTCTCTGTCTCTTGTGAAAAGTGTGATGTTTTGTATTATCTCTCTGTCTCTTGTGAAAAGTGTGATGTTTTGTATTATTCTCTCTGTCTCTTGTGAAAAGTGTGATGTTTTGTATTATTCTCTCTGTCTCTTGTGAAAAGTGTGATGTTTTGTATTATTCTCTCTGTCTTTGTGAAAGTGTGATGTTTTATTCTCTCTGTCTCTTGTGAAAAGTGTGATGCTTTGTATTATTCTCTCGTCTCTTGTGAAAAGTGTGATGCTTTGTATTATTCTCTCTGTCTCTTGTGAAAAGTGTGATGTTTTGTATTATTCTCTCTGTCTCTTGTGAAAAGTGTGATGTTTGTATTATTCTCTGTCTCTTGTGAAAAGTGTGATGTTTTGTATTATTCTCTCTGTCTCTTGTGAAAAGTGTGATGTTTTGTATTATTCTCCTGTCTCTTGTGAAAAGTGTGATGCTTTGTATTATTATTCTCTGTCTCTTGTGAAAAGTGTGATGTTTGTATTATTCTCTGTCTCTTGTGAAAAGTGTGATGTTTGTATTATTCTCTGTCTCTTGTGAAAAGTGTGATGCTTTGTATTATTCTCTGATGTTTGTCTCTTGTGAAAAGTGTGATGTTTGTATTATTCTCTGTCTCTTGTGAAAAGTGTGATGTTTGTATTATTCTCTCTGTCTCTTGTGAAAAGTGTGATGTTTGTATTATTATTCTCTGTCTCTTGTGAAAAGTGTGATGTTTTGTATTATTCTCTGTCTCTCTTGTGAAAAGTGTGATGTTTTGTATTATCTCTCTGTCTCTTGTGAAAAGTGTGATGTTTTGTATTATCTCTCTCTGTCTCTTGTGAAAAGTGTGATGTTTTGTATTATTCTCTCTGTCTCTTGTGAAAAGTGTGATGTTTGTATTATTCTCTGTCTCTTGTGAAAAGTGTGATGTTTTGTATTATTCTCTGTCTCTTGTGAAAAGTGTGATGTTTGTATTATTCTCTCTGTCTCTTGTGAAAAGTGTGATGTTTGTATTATTCTCTCTGTCTCTTGTGAAAAGTGTGATGTTTTATTATTCTCTCTGTCTCTTGTGAAAAGTGTGATGTTTGTATTATTCTCTCTGTCTCTTGTGAAAAGTGTGATGTTTGTATTATTCTCTCTGTCTCTTGTGAAAAGTGTGATGCTCTTTTGTATTATTCTCTCTGTCTCTTGTGAAAAGTGTGATGTTTGTATTATTCTCTCTGTCTCTTGTGAAAAGTGTGATGTTTTGTATTATTCTCTCTCGTCTCTGTGAAAAGTGTGATGCTTTGTATTATTCTCTCTGTCTCTTGTGAAAAGTGTGATGCTTTGTATTATTCTCTCTGTCTCTTGTGAAAAGTGTGATGCTTTGTATTATTCTCTCTGTCTCTTGTGAAAAGTGTGATGCTTTGTATTATTCTCTCTGTCTCTTGTGAAAAGTGTGATGTTTGTATTATTCTCTCTGTCTCTTGTGAAAAGTGTGATGCTTTGTATTATTCTCTCTGTCTCTTGTGAAAAGTGTGATGTTTTGTATTATTCTCTCTGTCTCTTGTGAAAAGTGTGATGCTTTGTATTATTCTCTCTGTCTCTTGTGAAAAGTGTGATGTTTGTATTATTCTCTCTGTCTCTTGTGAAAAGTGTGATGTTTTGTATTATTCTCTGTCTCTTGTGAAAAGTGTGATGTTTGTATTATTCTCTCTGTCTCTTGTGAAAAGTGTGATGTTTGTATTATTCTCTCTGTCTCTTGTGAAAAGTGTGATGTTTGTGTCTCTCTGTCTCTTGTGAAAAGTGTTTGTTTGTATTATTCTCTCTGTCTCTTGTGAAAAGTGTGATGTTTTGTATTATTCTCTCTGTCTCTTGTGAAAAGTGTGATGTTTGTATTATTCTCTCTGTCTCTTGTGAAAAGTGTGATGTTTTGTATTATTCTCTCTGTCTCTTGTGAAAAGTGTGATGTTTGTATTATTCTCTCGTCTCTTGTGAAAAGTGTGATGTTTGTATTATTCTCTCTGTCTCTTGTGAAAAGTGTGATGTTTTGTATTATTCTCTCTGTGTCTCTTGTGAAAAGTGTGATGTTTTGTATTATTCTCTCTGTCTGTGATTGTGAAAAGTGTGATGTTTGTATTATTCTCTCTGTCTCTTGTGAAAAGTGTGATGTTTTGTATTATTCTCTGTCTCTCTTGTGAAAAGTGTGATGTTTTGTATTATTCTCTCTGTCTCTTGTGAAAAGTGTGATGTTTTGTATTATTCTCTCTGTCTCTTGTGAAAAGTGTGATGTTTGTATTATTCTCTGTCTCTTGTGAAAAGTGTGATGCTTTGTATTATTCTCTCTGTCTCTTGTGAAAAGTGTGATGTTTGTATTATTCTCTCTGTCTCTTGTGAAAAGTGTGATGTTTTGTATTATTCTCTGTGATCTTTGTATTATTCTCTGTGTGAAAAGTGTGATGTTTTGTATTATTCTCTCTGTCTCTTGTGAAAAGTGTGATGTTTTGTATTATTCTCTCTGTCTCTTGTGAAAAGTGTGATGTTTTGTATTATTCTCTCTGTCTCTTGTGAAAAGTGTGATGATGTTTTGTATTATTCTCTCTGTCTCTTGTGAAAAGTGTGATGCTTTGTATTATTCTCTCGTCTCTTGTGAAAAGTGTGATGCTTTGTATTATTCTCTCTGTCTCTTGTGAAAAGTGTGATGCTTTGTATTATTCTCTCTGTCTCTCTTGTGAAAAGTGTGATGCTTTGTATTATTCTCTCTGTCTCTTGTGAAAAGTGTGATGCTTTGTATTATTTCTCTCTTGTGAAAAGTGTGATGTTTGTCTCTTGTGAAAAGTGTGATGCTTTGTATTATTCTCTCGTCTCTTGTGAAAAGTGTGATGCTTTGTATTATTCTCTCTGTCTCTTGTGAAAAGTGTGATGCTTTGTATTATTCTCTCGTCTCTCTTGTGAAAAGTGTGATGCTTTGTATTATTCTCTCGTCTCTCTTGTGAAAAGTGTGATGATTTTGTATTATTCTCTCTGTCTTCTTGTGAAAAGTGTGATGTTTTGTATTATTCTCTCTGTCTCTTGTGAAAAGTGTGATGTTTGGTATTGCCATAAAACTATGCTCACCAGATAAAATTAACGATGAATTAGACAAAATAAAACAATACTTCATCAACATCAATAAGTTTCCTCCACAAACCGTAGAAAACATTATACGCACACACCTAGACAGAAAGCAAAATCAACCAACTACAGTAAATACAGCTCACGAATCAAAACCACGAAACCATATACTGCTGTATACCATATATTCCCGACATCAGCAAACAAATAACCAACATTTGGCAAAAATTAGTAACAAAATATGACATTCCAGTTAATACCAAATTTATTCAAAAACCAGGCACAAAACTAAGGTCTATACTATGTAAAAACTACACTGACAAACACCACACCAACATTATTTATAAAATACAATGTGATAACTGCCACGACTTCTATATTGGAGAAACAAGTAGAAAAATGGAAACCAGATTCAAAGAACATAAAAAGTCACCTTCACACGTTTTCAAACACTGCAAGTCAAATAAACACAACATAACCATAGAAAACACTCAAATACTAAATAAAGAAACAAACATAAACAAACGCAAAATTAAAGAAGCCTTACTTATACAACAACTTTAACCCAAAATAATACCAATATAAAGGAACGCCTTTATACCTATATTAATATAATAAATAAATAAAATTATATATTCAAACATCTAATACCGCCCTCTACATTTCGACACACAGTTACACAACCCCTTTCAAACATGTGGTCAGCTTCCGTTCAGTTACCTCTTTCTTTGTGAACCTGACGATGACCGAAGAAGGTCGAAACGTTGTTCGCTCTTCTATGTAAAATATTTTCTCAACCCAAACGAGCCGTTTTTGCATATAAATTTCTCAACAAGTGGGTTTCTCGATATCACTGAATTACAGGATTTGTTATCAAAGCGTTCTTGAAATATTATAATTTATAAATATCTCTAATTCATGAGAACTACCAGACACGAGAAAAAGAGGACAATATAAACCTACGCGACTTTCTACAAAGGCTGTTACGATTTGAAAATAATAATATTAACAAAGAAAAAATACACGTGAGACTAATACATCTCAAAACACAAAGAACAAATACACGTGAGATAAATTCGTATCAAAACACAAAGAACAAATACACGTCAGATAAATACATATCAAAACACAAAGAACAAATACACGTGACATAAATACATATCAAAATACAAAGAACAAATACACGTCAGACAAATACATATCAAAACACAACTAACAAATACACGTGAGATAAATTCGTATCAAAACACAAAGAACAAATACACGTGAGATAAATACATATCAAAACGCAAAGAACAAATACACGTCAGACAAATACATATCAAAACACAAAGAACAAGTACACGTCAGATAAATACATATCAAAACACAAAGAACAAATACACGTCAGACAAATACATATCAAAAACAAAGAACAAGTACACGTCAGATAAATACATATCAAAACACAAAGAACAAATACACGTGAGATAAATTCGTATCAAAACACAAAGAACAAACACACGTGAGATAAATACATATCAAAACACAAAGAACAAGTACACATCAGATAAATACATATCAAAACACAAAGAACAAGTACACGTCAGATAACTACATATCAAAACACAAAGAACAAATACACGTGAGATAAATTCGTATCAAAACACAAAGAACAAATACACGTGAAATAAATACATATCAAAACACAAAGAACAAATACACGTCAGACAAATACATATCAAAACACAAAGAACAAATACACGTCAGACAAATACATATCAAAACACAAAGAACAAATACACGTCAGACAAATACATATCAAAACACAAAGAACAAGTACACGTCAGATAAATACATATCAAAACACAAAGAACAAATACACGTCAGACAAATACATATCAAAACACAAAGAACAAGTACACGTCAGATAAATACATATCAAAACACAAAGAACAAATACACGAGATAAATACATATCAAAACACAAAAAACAAATACACGTGTGATAAATACATCCTCAAATACAAAAATAAATACACGTGAGATAAATACATATCAAAATACAAAAATAAATACATGTGAGATAAATACATCCTCAAATACAAAAATAAATACACGTGAGATAAATACATCTCAGAACTCCGTAACCGTAACTTATGAAAACTTCTCTAATTTTTTGACTTTCTCTTGTTCAAGTTAATAATGAGGGGTGGAAGTTTCCTAAACCGGTATAACATAATAACAAGTGGTAAATTGAATGACATACGTGGGTTCACGTTTATGTTTTTATAGAATTTTGAGACCTAATCGTATTTTGAAGCATGATTTTGGTTGAAAATGTTTATATTGGTTTTAATCTTAAACGGGAAAAGTTAGCCCTAAATGAATGACAAGATACCTATTTTTGAAGCTGCTAATTTACATTAAGAGAATACAAACTAAGAAAACACACATCGTTGTACATATATACCTTCATCAATGTAGTTATTAGATACTGATACGCACGTGTATTAATAAATAGAGTGGATAAAGTACGTCTTCCTCAAAGCTACACGAGAGCTATCAACGCTAGCCGTCTCTAATGTAGCAGTGTAAGACTAAAAATGTATCTCAGAACGGCTGGTATGGGCATTAACACTTTTATTGACAAGGAGAGAACAACGTTTCGACCTTCAGATTAAGATGAAGATGACCCAGAAAGGTCGAACCTTTGTTCTCTTCTCATCAATAAAAGTATTTGTACTCATACCAGCCGTTCTGAGATACATTTTTATTTCAAGTGCGTTTCTCGTCAACAAGAGTGCAAGACGAGAGGGAAGGCAGCTAGTCATTACCATCCACCGCCAACTCTTAGGCTACTCTTTTACCAACGAATAGTGGGATTGACCGTAACATTATAAAGACGCCACTGCTGCAAGGGCGAGCATGTTTGGTGTGACGGGGGTTCGAACCTGCGAATTAGAATTACGAGTGTCTTAACCACCTGGCCATGCAGGGCCGGTTTCATTACTAATTACACATATTATATTTGAAGTGTATACTATTTTACTAAGTTTGTCAAATAAAGTACAAAAAGGCATATTATTATATTTACATCCAAATATAATTTATTAACAGCACGATTTATCAGTTTAAAATTTCGATTTATTGCTTAACTTGTGCTTAACATCCTAATCTGGTGCCCACATGTAGCTTATTAGCATCATAACTTCTTGCCCAACGTTAACACTTTGATCTATAGTCAATATATATATTTTTACCATCATAATTTTGAGCACGTGTTTACTTTTTACACCCCTGATCTCAAGAACAAGACTTGTGTTAATTTTAACGACAAGTATAAAAGGGTCGAGGGTTCGAATCTCCGTCACATCAAACACGCTCGCCCTTTCAGTCGTGGGGGCGTTATAATGTACGGTCAATTCCACTATTCTTTGGTAAAAGTCTTACACTGCTGAATTATGGACGGCTAGCGCAGAAAAACCTTAACTTTGCGCAAAATTCTAAAACAAACAAAAGAAAAACAGCACCATAAAAGGTCCCTCCACTAAAGTTAATTAAACACGGAAACACTGTTTTGTTATTTATTACAAAGCAAAACTTACCTTTGATACACACGTGATTATTGATGTTTACAGGATACTCTGGTTTACACTGACAACTGTTGCTTGTTGTGTTACAGTAAATGGGATGTAATATCTTAATACAAACACTTCTGCAAGGTTCACCAATGTGAAATGCTATTCCTAAAATAAAACAAATAAGACAAGATCACGTGAACGTAAAAAGCGAAAAAGAGATGGTGTAATTATCCACCTGGCGATTTCATAGTCGTTTCTATGTTAGTTTTCTTCAAAGTACAGAAACAATATTTAATGAAAATTTTCTGGAAACATTCTCAAATGATTTATCTGTAACTGAGTCGAAGATAACACTTAGAATATAGTACACACTACTAATTGTGACAACCATTAATAATAACACTTAGATTATAGTATACACTACTAATTGTGAGAACCATTAATAATAACACTTAGATTATATTACACATTACTAATTGTGACAACCATTAATAGTAACACTTAAATTATAGTACACATTACTAGCTATGACAACCATTAATAGTAACACTTAGATTATAGTACACACTACTAATTGTGACAACCATTAATTATAACAGTTAGATTATTGTACACATTACTTCCTATGACAACCATTAATAATAACAGTAAGATTATAGTACACACTTCTTATAGTGACAACCATTAATAGTAACACTTAGATTATAGTACACACTATTAATTGTGACAACGATTAATAGTAACAGTTAGATTATAGTACATACTACTAATTGTGACAACCATTAATAATAACACTTAGATGAGAGTACACATTACTAGCTATGACAACCATTAATAATAACACTTAGATTATAGTACACACAACTAATTGTGACAACAATTAATAGTAACACTTAGATTATAGTACACATTACTAATTGTGAGAACCATTAATAATAACAGTTAGATTATAGTACACATTGCTAGCTATGAAAACCATTAATATTAACACTTAGATTATAGTACACACTACTAATTGTGAAAATTATTAATAATAACACTTGGATTATAGTACACACTACTAATTGTGACAACCATTAATAGTAACACTTAGATTATAGTACACATTACTAGCTATGACAACTATTAATAATAACACTTAGATTATAGTACACACTACTAATTGTGACAAGCATGAATAATAACACTTAGATTATAGTACACACTACTAATTGTGACAACCATTAATAATAACACTTAGATTATAGTACACATTACTAGCTATGACAACCATTAATAATAACACTTAGATTATAGTACACACTACTAATTGTGACAACCATTAATAATAACACTTAGATTATAGTACACACTACTAATTGTGACAACCATTAATAATAACACTTAGATTATAGTACACACTACTAATTGTGACAACCATTAATAGTAACACTTAGATTATAGTACACACTACTAATTGTGACAACCATTAATAGTAACACTTAGATTATAGTACACACTACTAATTGTGACAACCATTAATAGTAACACTTAGATTATAGTACACACTACTAATTGTGACAACCATTAATACTAACACTTAGATTATAGTACACACTACTAATTGTGACAACCATTAATAATATCACTTAGATTATAGTACACACTACTAATTGTGACCTCCATTAATAGTAACACTTAGATTATAGTACACATTACTTGCTATGACAACCATTAATAATAACACTTAGATTATAGTACACACTACTAATTGTGACAACCATTAATAGTAACACTTATATTATAGTAAACACTACTAATTGTGACAACCATTAATAATAACACTTAGATTATAGTACACACTACTAATTGTGACAACTATTAATAGTAACACTTAGATTATAGTACACACTACTAATTGTGACAACAATTAATAATAACACTTAGATTATAGTACACACTACTAATTGTGACAACCATTAATAATAACACTTAGATTATAGTACACACTACTAATTGTGACAACTATTAATAGTAACACTTAGATTATAGTACACATTACTAGCTATGACAACCATTAATTATAACACTTACATTATAGTACACATTAATAATTGTGAAAACCATTAATAGTAACACTTAGATTATAGTACACATTAGTAATTGTGACAACCATGAATAATAACACTTAGATTATAGTACACACTACTAATTGTGACAACTATTAATAGTAACACTTAGATTATAGTACACACTACTAGCTGTGACAACCATTAATAATAACACTTAGATTATAGTACACATTAATAATTGTGAAAACCATTAATAGTAACATTTAGATTATAGTACACATTAGTAATTGTGACAACCATGAATAATAACACTTAGATTATAGTACACACTACTAATTGTGACAACCATTAATAATAACACTTAGATTATAGTACACATTACTAATTGCGACAACCATTAATAATAACACGTATATTGTAGTACACACTTCTTATTGTGACAACTATTAATAGTAACACTTAGATTATAGTACACATTACTATCTATGACAACCATGAATAATAACACTTAGATTATAGTACACACTATTTATTGTGACAACGATTAATAGTAACAGTTAGATTATAGTACACACTACTATTTGTGACAACAATTAATAATAACACTTAGATTATATTACACATTACTAATTGTGACAACCATTAATAGTAACACTTAAATTATAGTACACATTACTAATTGTGACAATTATTAATAATAACACTTGGATTATAGTACACACTACTTATTGTGACAACCATTTATAATAACACTTAGATGAGAGTACACATTACTAATTGTGACAACCATGAATAATAACACTTAGATTATAGTACACACTACTAATTGTGACAACCATTAATAGTAACACTTACATTATAGTACACACTACTAACTGTGACAACCATTAATAGTAACACTTAGATTATAGTACTCATTACTAATTGCGACAACCCTTAATAGTAACACTTAGATTATAGTACACACAACAAATTGTGAGAACCTTTAATAATAACACTTAGATTATAGTACACATTACTAATTGTGACAACCATTAATAATAACAGTTAGATTATAGTACACATTACTAGCTATGAGAACCATTAATAATAACACTTAGATTATAGTACACTACTAATTGTGACGACTAACACTTAGATTAAGTACACATTACAAATTTTGAATCAACCATTAATAATAATACTTAGATTATAGTACACATTACTAATTTTGAATCAACCATTAATAGTAACACTTAGATGATAGTACACACTAGTAATTGTGACAACCATTTATAATAACACTTAGATGAAAGTACACATTACTAATTGTGACAACCATGAATAATAACATTTAGATTATAGTACACACTACTAATTGTGACAACCATTAATAATAACACTTAGATTATAGTACACACTACTAATTGTGACGACCATTAATAATAACACTTAGATTATAGTACTTACTACTAATTGTGACAACTATTAATAGTAACACTTAGATTATAGTACACACTACTAATTGTAACGACCATTAATAATAACACTTAGATTATAGTACACATTACTAATTGTTACAACCATAAATAAAAATTCTTAGATTATAGTACACATCACTAATTGTGACAATTGTTAATAATAACACTTAGATTATAGTACACACTACTAATTGTGACCTCCATTAATAGTAACACTTAGATTATAGTACACATTACTTGCTATGACAACCATTAATAATAACACTTAGATTATAGTACACACTACTAATTGTGACAACCATTAATAGTAACACTTAGATGATAGTAAACACTACTAATTGTGACAACCATTAATAGTAACACTTAGATTATAGTACACACTACTAATAGTGACAACCATTAATAATAACACTTAGATTATAGTACACATTACTAATTGTGACAACCATTAATAATAACACTTAGATTATAGCACACACTACTAATTGTGACAACCATGAATAATAACACTTAGATTATAGTACACACTACTAATTGTGACAACCATTAATAGTAACACTTACATTTTAGTACACACTACTAACTGTGACAACCATTAATAGTAACACTTAGATTATAGTACTCATTACTAATTGCGACAACCCTTAATAGTAACACTTAGATTATAGTACACACAACTAATTGTGAGAACCATTAATAATAACACTTAGATTATAGTACACATTACTAATTGTGAGAACCATTAATAATAACAGTTTGATTATAGTAAACACTACTAATTGTGACAAGCATTAATAATAACACTTAGATTATAGTACACATTACTAGCTATTACATTCATTAATAATAACACTTAGATTATAGTACACACTACTAATTGTGACAACCATTAATAGTAACATTTAGATTATAGTACACACTACTAATTGTGACAACAATTAATAGTAACACTTAGATTATAGTACACATTACTAATTGTGACAACCATTAATAATAACACTTAGATTATAGTACACACTACTAATTGTGACAACTATTAATAATAACACTTAGATTATAGTACACATTACTATCTATGACAACCATGAATAATAACACTTAGATTATAGTACACACTACTAATTGTGACAACGATTAATAGTAACACTTAGATTATAGTACATACTACTAATTGTGACAACCATTAATAATAACATTTAGATTATATTACACATTACTAATTGTGACAACCATTAATAGTAACACTTAAATTATAGTACACATTACTAATTGTGACAATTATTAATAATAACACTTGGATTATAGTACACACTACTAATTGTGACAACCATTAATAATAACACTTAGATTATAGTACACATTACTAATTGTGACAACCATTAATAATAACACTTAGATTATAGTACACACTACTAATTGTGACAACCATTAATAGTAACACTTAGATTATAGTACACACTACTAACTGTGACAACCATTAATAGTAACACTTAGATTATAGTACACATTACTAATTGTGACAACCATTAATAGTAACACTTAGATTATAGTACACACTACTAATTGTGACAACCATTAATAGTAACACTTAGATTATAGTACACACTACTAATAGTGACAACCATTAATAATAACACTTAGATTATAGTACACATTACTAATTGTGACAACCATTAATAATAACACTTAGATTATAGTACACACTACTAATTGTGACAACCATTAATAATAACACTTAGATTATAGTACACACTACTAATTGTGACAACCATTAATAGTAACACTTAGATTATAGTACACATTACTATTGTGACAACCATTAATAATAACACTTAGATTATAGTACACATTAGTAATAGTGACAACTACGAATAATAACACTTAGATTATAGTACACACTACTAATTGTGACAACCATTAATAATAACACGTAGATTGTAGTACACATTACTTGCTATGACAACCATTAATAATAACACTTAGATTATAGTATACACTACTAAATGTGAGAACCATAAATAGTAACACTTATATTATAGTACACACTACTAATTGTGACAACCTTTAATAGTAACACTTATATTATAGTACACACTACCAATTGTTAAAACCATTAATAGTAACACTTAGATTATAGTACACACAACTAATTGTGAGAACCATTAATAGTAACACTTATATTATAGAACACACTACTAATTGTGACAACCTTTAATAGTAACACTTATATTATAGTACACACTACTAATTGTGACAACCATTTATAATAACACTTAGATGAAAGTACACACTACTAATTGTGACAACTATTAATAGTAACACTTAGATTATAGTACACACTACTAATTGTGATGACCATTAATATTAACACTTAGATTATAGTACACACTACTAATTGTGACAACTATTAATAGTAACACATAGGTTATAATACACACTACTAATTGTGACGACCATTAATAATAACACTTAGATTATAGTACAAATTACTAATTGTTACAACCATGAATAATAACTCTTAGATTATAGTACACATCACTAATTGTGACAACCGTTAATAATAACACTTAGATTATAGTACACACTACTAATTGTGACAGCCATTAATAATAACACTTAGATTATAGTACACATTACAAATTTTGACAACCATTAATACTAAAACTTAGATTATAGTACACACTACTAATTGTGACAACCATTAAAATAATACTTAGATTATAGTACACATTACTAATTGTGTCAACCATTAATAGTAACACTTAGATTATAGTACACACTACTAATTGTGACAACCATTAATAGTAACACTTAGATTATAGTACACATTACTTGCTATGACAACCATTAATAATAACACTTAGATTATAGTACACACTACTAATTGTGACAACCATTAATAGTAACACTTAGATGATAGTACACACTACTAATTGTGACAACCATTAATAGTAACACTTAGATTATAGTACACACTACTAATAGTGACAACCATTAATAATAACACTTAGATTATAGTACACATTACTAATTGTGACAACCATTAATAATAACACTTAGATTATAGCACACACTACTAATTGTGACAACCATTAATATTAACACTTAGATTATAGTACACACTTTTAATTGTGACAACCATTAATAGTAACACTTGGCTTATAGTACACCTTACTAGCTATTACAACCATTAATAATAACACTTAGATTATAGTACACACTACTAATTGTGACAACCATTAATAGTAACACTTAGATTATAGTACACACTACTAATTGTGACAACCATTAATAGTAACACTTAGATTATAGTACACACTACTAATTGTGACAAGCATTAATAATAACACTTAGATTATAGTACACATTACTAGCTATTACATTCATTAATAATAACACTTAGATTATAGTACAAATTACTAATTGTTACAACCATGAATAATAACTCTTAGATTATAGTACACATTACTAATTGTGACAACCGTTAATAATAACACTTAGATTATAGTACACACTACTAATTGTGACAACCATTAATACTAACACTTAGATTATAGTACACACTACTTATTGTGACAACCATTAATAATAACACTTAGATTATAGTACACACTACTAATTGTGACAACCATTAATAATAACACTTAGATTATAGTACACACTACTAATTGTGACCTCCATTAATAGTAACACTTAGATTATAGTACACATTACTTAATTGTGACAACCATTAATAATAACACTTAGATTATAGTACACACTACTAATTGTGACAACCATTAATAGTAACACTTAGATTATAGTACACACTACTAATTGTGACAACCATTAATAGTAACACTTAGATTATAGTACACACTACTAATAGTGACAACCATTAATAATAACACTTAGATTATAGTACACATTACTAATTGTGACAACCATTAATAATAACACTTAGATTATAGCACACACTACTAATTGTGACAACCATTAATATTAACACTTAGATTATAGTACACACTTTTAATTGTGACAACCATTAATAGTAACACTGGGCTTATAGTACACATTACTAGCTATTACAACCATTAATAATAACACTTAGATTATAGTACACATTAGTAATAGTGACAACTACGAATAATAACACTTAGATTATAGTACACACTACTAATTGTGACAACCATTAATAATAACACGTAGATTGTAGTACACATTACTTGCTATGACAACCATTAATAATAACACTTAGATTATAGTATACACTACTAAATGTGAGAACCATAAATAGTAACACTTAGATTATAGTACACACTATCATTTGTGAGAACCATTAATAGTAACACTTATATTATAGTACACACTACTAATTGTGACAACCTTTAATAGTAACACTTATATTATAGTACACACTACTAATTGTGACAACCTTTAATAGTAACACTTATATTATAGTACACACTACCAATTGTTAAAACCATTAATAGTAACACTTAGATTATAGTACACACTACTAATTGTGACAACCATTAATAGTAACACTTAGATTATAGTACACACTACTAATTGTGACAACCATTAATAATAACACTTAGATTATAGTACACACTACTAATTGTGACAACCATTAATAATAACACTTAGATTATAGTACACACTACTAATTGTGACAACCATTAATAGTAACACTTAGATTATAGTACACACTACTAATTGTGACAACTATTAATAGTAACACTTAGGTTATAGTACACACTACTAATTGTGACAACCATTAATAATAACACTTAGATTATAGTACACATTACTAATTGTGACAACCATTAATAATAACACTTAGATTATAGTACACATCACTAATTGTGACAACCATTAATAATAACACTTAGATTATAGTACACACTACTAATTGTGACAACCATTAATAATAACACTTAGATTATAGTACACATTACTAATTTTGACAACCATTAATAATAACACTTAGATTATAGTACACACTACTAATTGTGACAACCATTAATAATAACACTTAGATTATAGTACACATTACTAATTGTGTCAACCATTAATAGTAACACTTAGATTATAGTACACACTACTAATTGTGACAACCATTAATAGTAACACTTAGATGATAGTACACACTACTAATTGTGACAACCATTAATAGTAACACTTAGATTATAGTACACACTACTAATTGTGACAACCATTAATAATAACACTTAGATTATAGTACACATTACTAATTGTGACAACCATTAATAATAACACTTAGATTATAGTACACACTACTAATTGTGACAACCATTAATATTAACACTTAGATTATAGTACACACTTTTAATTGTGACAACCATTAATAGTAACACTTAGATTATAGTACACTTACTAATTGTGACAACCATTAATAATAACACTTAGATTATAGTACACACTACTAATTGTGACAACCATTAATAGTAACACTTAGATTATAGTACACACTACTAATTGTGACAACCATTAATAGTAACACTTAGATTATAGTACACACTACTAATTGTGACAACCATTAATAATAACACTTAGATTATAGTACACATTACTAGCTGTGACAACCATTAATAATAACACTTAGATTATAGTACACACTACTAATTGTGACAACCATTAATAGTAACACTTAGATTATAGTACACACTACTAATTGTGACAACCATTAATAGTAACACTTAGATTATAGTACACATTACTAATTGTGACAACCATTAATAATAACACTTAGATTATAGTACACACTACTAATTGTGACAACTATTGATAGTAACACTTAGATTATAGTACACATTACTATCTATGTGACAACCATTAATAATAACACTTAGATTATAGTACACACTACTAATTGTGACAACCATTAATAGTAACACTTAGATTATAGTACACACTACTAATTGTGACAACAATTAATAATAACACTTAGATTATAGTACACATTACTAATTGTGACAACCATTAATAGTAACACTTAGATTATAGTACACATTACTAATTGTGACAACCATTAATAATAACACTTAGATTATAGTACACACTACTAATTGTGACAACCATTAATAATAACACTTAGATTATAGTACACATTACTAATTGTGACAACCATTAATAATAACACTTAGATTATAGTACACACTACTAATTGTGACAACCATTAATAATAACACTTAGATTATAGTACACACTACTAATTGTGACAACCATTAATAGTAACACTTAGATTATATTAGACATTACTAATTGTGACAACCATTAATAGTAACACTTAGATTATAGTACACACTACTACAAATTGTGACAACCATTAATAATAACACTTAGATTATAGTACACATTACTAATTGTGACAACCATTAATAATAACACTTAGATTATAGTACACATTACTAATTGTGACAACCATTAATAATAACACTTAGATTATAGTACACACTACTAATTGTGACAACCATTAATAATAACACTTAGATTATAGTACACATTACTAATTGTGACAACCATTAATAGTAACACTTAGATTATAGTACACATTACTAATTGTGACAACCATTAATAGTAACACTTAGATTATAGTACACACTACTAATTGTGACAACCATTAATAATAACACTTAGATTATAGTACACATTACTAATTGTGACAACCATTAATAATAACACTTAGATTATAGTACACACTACTAATTGTGACAACCATTAATAATAACACTTAGATTATAGTACACACTACTAATTAGACAACCATTAATAGTAACACTTAGATTATAGTACACATTACTAGTGACAACCATTAATAATAACACTTAGATTATAGTACACATTAGTAATAGTGACAACTACGAATAATAACACTTAGATTATAGTACACACTACTAATTGTGACAACCATTAATAATAACACTTAGATTATAGTACACATTACTAATTGCTATGACAACCATTAATAATAACACTTAGATTATAGTACACACTACTAATTGTGAGAACCATTAATAGTAACACTTAGATTATAGTACACACTACTAATTGTGACAACCATTAATAGTAACACTTAGATTATAGTACACATTACCAATTGTTAAAACCATTAATAGTAACACTTAGATTATAGTACACACTACTAATTGTGAGAACCATTAATAGTAACACTTATATTATAGAACACACTACTAATTGTGACAACCTTTAATAGTAACACTTATATTATAGTACACACTACTAATTGTGACAACCATTTATAATAACACTTAGATGAAAGTACACACTACTAATTGTGACAACTATTAATAGTAACACTTAGATTATAGTACACACTACTAATTGTGATGACCATTAATATTAACACTTAGATTATAGTACACACTACTAATTGTGACAACTATTAATAGTAACACTTAGATTATAGTACACACTACTAATTGTGACAACCATTAATAATAACACTTAGATTATAGTACACATTACTAATTGTGACAACCATTAATAATAACACTTAGATTATAGTACACACTACTAATTGTGACAACCATTAATAATAACACTTAGATTATAGTACACACTACTAATTGTGACAGCCATTAATAATAACACTTAGATTATAGTACACATTACAAATTTTGACAACCATTAATACTAAAACTTAGATTATAGTACACACTACTAATTGTGACAACCATTAATATAACACTTAGATTATAGTACACATTACTAATTGTGACAACCATTAATAGTAACACTTAGATTATAGTACACACTACTAATTGTGACAACCATTAATAGTAACACTTAGATTATAGTACACATTACTTGCTATGACATCCATTAATAATAACACTTAGATTATAGTACACACTACTAATTGTGACAACCATTAATAGTAACACTTGGCTTATAGTACACCTTACTAGCTATTACAACCATTAATAATAACACTTAGATTATAGCACACACTACTAATTGTGACAACCATTAATAGTAACACTTAGATTATAGTACACACTACTAATCGTGACAACCATTAATAGTAACACTTAGATTATAGTAAACACTACTAATTGTGACAAGCATTAATAATAACACTTAGATTATAGTACACATTACTAGCTACCATTAATAATAACACTTAGATTATAGTACACACTACTAATTGTGACAACCATTAATAGTAACACTTAGATTATAGTACACACTACTAATTGTGACAACCATTAATAGTAACACTTAGATTATAGTACACATTACTAATTGTGACAACCATTAATAATAACACTTAGATTATAGTACACACTACTAATTGTGACAACCATTAATAGTAACACTTAGATTATAGTACACATTACTATCTATGACAACCATTAATAATAACACTTAGATTATAGTACACACTACTAATTGTGACAACCATTAATAGTAACACTTAGATTATAGTACACACTACTAATTGTGACAACCATTAATAATAACACTTAGATTATAGTAAACATTACTAATTGTGACAACCATTAATAGTAACACTTAGATTATAGTACACATTACTAATTGTGACAACCATTAATAATAACACTTAGATTATAGTACACACTACTAATTGTGACAACCATTAATAATAACACTTAGATTATAGTACACATTACTAATTGTGACAACCATTAATAATAACACTTAGATTATAGTACACACTACTAATTGTGACAACCATTAATAGTAACACTTAGATTATAGTACACATTACTAATTGTGACAACCATTAATAGTAACACTTAGATTATAGTACACACTACTAATTGTGAGAACCTTTAATAATAACACTTAGATTATAGTACACATTACTAATTGTGACAACCATTAATAATAACAGTTAGATTATAGTACACATTACTAGCTATGAGAACCATTAATAATAACACTTAGATTATAGTACACACTACTAATTGTGACGACCATTAATAATAACACTTAGATTATAGTACACATTACTAATTTTGAATCAACCATTAATAGTAACACTTAGATGATAGTACACATTACTAATTGTGACAACCATTAATAGTAACACTTGGATAATAGTACACACTACTAATAGTGACAACCATTAATAATAACACTTAGATTATAGTACACATTACTAATTGTGACAACCATTAATAATAACACTTAGATTATAGCACACACTACTAATTGTGACAACCATTAATATTAACACTTAGATTATAGTACACTACTAATTGTGACAACCATTAATAGTAACACTTGGCTTATAGTACACATTACTAGCTATTACAACCATTAATAATAACACTTAGATTATAGCACACACTACTAATTGTGACAACCATTAATAGTAACATTTAGATTATAGTACACACTACTAATTGTGACAACAATTAATAGTAACACTTACATTTTAGTACACACTACCAACTGTGACAACCATTAATAGTAACACTTAGATTATAGTACACTACTAATTGTGACAACCATTAATAATAACACTTAGATTATAGTACACATTACTAGCTATGAAAACCATTAATATTAACACTTAGATTATAGTACACACTACTAATTGTGACAACCATTAATAGTAACACTTAGATTATAGTACACACTACTAATTGTGACAACCATTTATAATAACACTTAGATGAAAGTACACATTACTAATTGTGACAACCTTGAATAATAACACTTAGATTATAGTACACACTACTAATTGTGACAACTATTAATTGTAACACTTAGATTATAGTACACACTACTAATTGTGATGACCATTAATATTAACACTTAGATTATAGTACACACTACTAATTGTGACAACTATTAATAGTAACACTTAGATTATAATACACACTACTAATTGTGACGACCATTAATAATAACACTTAGATTATAGTACAAATTACTAATTGTTACAACCATGAATAATAACTCTTAGATTATAGTACACATCACTAATTGTGACAACCGTTAATAATAACACTTAGATTATAGTACACACTACTAATTTTGACAACCATTAATACTAAAACTTAGATTATAGTACACACTACTTATTGTGACAACCATTAAAATAATACTTAGATTATAGTACACATTACTAATTGTGACAACCATTAATATTAACACTTAGATTATAGTAGACACTACTAATTGTGACCTCCATTAATAGTAACACTTAGATTATAGTACACATTACTTGCTATGACAACCATTAATAATAACACTTGATTATAGTACACACTACTAATTGTGACAACCATTAATAGTAACACTTAGATTATAGTACACACTACTAATTGTGACAACCATTAATAGTAACACTTAGATTATAGTACACACTACTAATTGTGACAACCATTAATAATAACACTTAGATTATAGTACACATTACTAATTGTGACAACCATTAATAATAACACTTAGATTATAGTACACACTACTAATTGTGACAACCATTAATAATAACACTTAGATTATAGTACACACTACTAATTGTGACAACCATTAATAGTAACACTGGGCTTATAGTACACATTACTAGCTATTACAACCATTAATAATAACACTTAGATTATAGCACACACTACTAATTGTGACAACCATTAATAGTAACACTTAGATTATAGTACACTACTAATCGTGACAACCATTAATAGTAACACTTAGATTATAGTACACACTACTAATTGTGACAACCATTAATAATAACACTTAGATTATAGTACACATTACTAGCTATTACAACCATTAATAATAACACTTAGATTATAGTACACACTACTAATTGTGACAACCATTAATAGTAACACTTAGATTATAGTACACACTACTAATTGTGACAACAATTAATAGTAACACTTAGATTATAGTACACATTACTAATTGCGACAACCATTAATAATAACACTTATATTATAGTACACACTTCTTATTGTGACAACTATTAATAGTAACAATTAGATTATAGTACACATTACTAACTATGACAACCATTAATAATAACACTTAGATTATAGTACACACTATTAATAGTGACAACCATTAATAATAACACTTAGATTATAGTACACACTACTAATTGTGACAACCATTAATAATAACACTTAGATTATAGTACACACTACTAATTGTGACAACCATTAATAATAACACTTAGATTATAGTACACATTACTAGCTATATGAACCATTAATAATAACACTTAGATTATAGTACACCAACTAATGTGAGAACCATTAATAATAACACTTAGATTATAGTACACATTACACAACCATTAATAATAACAGTTAGATTATAGTACACATTACTAGCTATAACAACCATTAATAATAACACTTAGATTATAGTACACACTAGTAATTGTGACAACCATTAATAATAACACTTAGATGAAAGTACACATTACTAATTGTGACAACCATGAATAATAACATTTAGATTATAGTACACACTACTAATTGTGACAACTATTAATAGTGACACTTAGATTATAGTACACACTACTAATTGTGACGACCATTAATAATAACACTTAGATTATAGTACTTACTACTAATTGTGACAACTATTAATAGTAACACTTTGATTATAGTACACACTACTAATTGTAACGACCATTAATAATAACACTTAGATTATAGTACACATTACTAATTGTTACAACCATGAATAATAACTCTTAGATTATAGTACACATCACTAATTGTGACAACCATTAATAATAACACTTAGATTATAGTACACACTACTAATTGTGACTCCATTAATAGTAACACTTAGATTATAGTACACATTACTATGACACCATTAATAATAACACTTTGATTATAGTACACTACTAATTGTGACAACCATTAATAGTAACACTTAGATGATAGTAAACACTACTAATTGTGACAACCATTAATAGTAACACTTAGATTATAGTACACATTACTAATTGTGACAACCATTAATAATAACACTTAGATTATAGTACACACTACTAATTGTGACAACCATTAATAATAACACTTAGATTATAGCACACACTACTAATTGTGACAACCATGAATAATAACACTTAGATTATAGTACACACTACTAATTGTGACAACCATTAATAGTAACACTTAGATTATAGTACACACTACTAACTGTGACAACCATTAATAGTAACACTTAGATTATAGTACACATTACTAATTGCGACAACCATTAATAATAACACTTAGATTATAGTACACAGTTACTAATTGTGACAACCATTAAAAATAACACTTAATAACACTTAGATTATAAGTACACATAGTACTAATTGTGACAACCATTAATAATAACACTTAGATTATAGTACACATTACTAATTGTGACAACCATTAATAGTAACACTTAGATTATAGTACACACTACTAATTGTGACAACCATTAATAATAACACTTAGATTATAGTACACATTACTAATTGTGACAACCATTAATAGATTATAATTACTTAGATTATAGTACACACTACTAATTGTGACAACCATTAACAATAACACTTAGATTATAGTACACACTACTAATTGTGACAACCATTAATAGTAACACTTAGATTATAGTACACACTACTAATTGTGACAACCATTAATACTAACACTTAGATTATAGTACACATTACTAATTGTGACAACCATTAATAGTAACACTTAGATTATAGTACACTACTAATTGTACCATTAATAATAACACTTGATTATGACATCACTAATTGTGACAATTGTTAATAATAACACTTAGATTATAGTACACACTACTAATTGTGACCTCCATTAATAGTAACACTTAGATTATAGTACACATTACTTGCTATGACAACCATTAATAATAACACTTAGATTATAGTACACACTACTAATTGTGACAACCATTAATAGTAACACTTAGATTATAGTACACACTACTAATTGTGACAACCATTAATAATAACACTTAGATTATAGTACACACTACTAATTGTGACAACCATTAATAATAACACTTAGATTATAGTACACATTACTAATTGTGACAACCATTAATAATAACACTTAGATTATAGTACACACTACTAATTGTGACAACCATTAATAATAACACTTAGATTATAGTACACACTACTAATTGTGACAACTATTAATAGTAACACTTAGATTATAGTACACATTACTAATTATGACAACCATTAATAATAACACTTAGATTATAGTACACACTACTATTGTGACAACCATTAATAGTAACACTTAGATTATAGTACACACTACTAATTGTGACAACCATTAATAGTAACACTTAGATTATAGTACACATTACTAACTATGACAACCATTAATAATAACACTTAGATTATAGTACACATTAGTAATTGTGACAACCATGAATAATAACACTTAGATTATAGTACACACTACTAATTGTGACAACCATTAATAATAACACTTAGATTATAGTACACACTACTAATTATGACAACCATTAATAATAACACTTAGATTATAGTACACACTACTAATTGTGACAACCATTAATAGTAACACTTAGATTATAGTACACACTACTAATTGTGAGAACCATTAATAGTAACACTTAGATTATAGTACACACTACTAATTGTTAAAACCATTAATAGTAACACTTAGATTATAGTACACACTACTAATTGTGACAACCATTAATAATAACACTTAGATTATAGTACACACTACTAATTGTGACAACCATTAATAGTAACACTTACATTATAGTACACACTACTAACTGTGACAACCATTAATAGTAACACTTAGATTATAGTACTCATTACTAATTGCGACAACCCTTAATAGTAACACTTAGATTATAGTACACACAACAAATTGTGACAACCTTTAATAATAACACTTAGATTATAGTACACATTACTAATTGTGACAACCATTAATAATAACAGTTAGATTATAGTACACATTACTAGCTATGAGAACCATTAATAATAACACTTAGATTATAGTACACACTACTAATTGTGACGACCATTAATAATAACACTTAGATTATAGTACACATTACTAATTTTGAATCAACCATTAATAGTAACACTTAGATTATAGTACACATTACTAATTGTGACAACCATTAATAGTAACACTTGGATTATAGTACACACTACTAATTGTGACAACCATTAATAATAACACTTAGATTATAGTACACATTACTAATTGTGACAACCATTAATAATAACATTTAGATTATAGTACACACTACTAATTGTGACAACTATTAATAGTAACACTTAGATTATAGTACACACTACTAATTGTGACGACCATTAATAATAACACTTAGATTATAGTACTTACTACTAATTGTGACAACTATTAATAGTAACACTTAGATTATAGTACACACTACTAATTGTAACGACCATTAATAATAACACTTAGATTATAGTACACATTACTAATTGTTACAACCATGAATAATAACTCTTAGATTATAGTACACATCACTAATTGTGTCAACTGTTAATAATAACACTTATATTATAGTACACACTACTAATTGTGACAACCATTAATAGTAACACTTAGATTATAGTACACACTACTTGCTATGACAACCATTAATAATAACACTTAGATTATAGTACACACTACTAATTGTGACAACCATTAATAGTAACACTTAGATTATAGTACACACTACTAATTGTGACAACCATTAATAGTAACACTTAGATTATAGTACACACTACTAATAGTGACAACCATTAATAATAACACTTAGATTATAGTACAACATTACTAATTGTGACAACCATTAATAATAACACTTAGATTATAGCACACACTACTAATTGTGACAACCATGAATAATAACACTTAGATTATAGTACACACTACTAATTGTGACAAACCATTAATAGTAACACTTACATTATAGTACACACTACTAACTGTGACAACCATTAATAGTAACACTTAGATTATAGTACACATTACTAATTGCGACAACCCTTAATAGTAACACTTAGATTATAGTACACACTACTAATTGTGACAAGCATTAATAATAACACTTAGATTATAGTACACATTACTAATTGTGAGAACCATTAATAATAACACTTAGATTATAGTACACATTACTAATTGTGACAACCATTAATAATAACACTTAGATTATAGTACACACTACTAATTGTGACGACCATTAATAATAACACTTGGATTATAGTACACATTACTAATTTTGAATCAACCATTAATAATAACACTTAGATTATAGGTACACATTACTAGCTATGAAAACCATTAATATTAACACTTAGATTATAGTACACACTACTAATTGTGACAACCATTAATAGTAACACTTAGATTATAGTACACACTACTAATTGTGACAACCATTTAATAATAACACTTAGATGATAGTACACATTACTAATTGTGACAACCTTGAATAATAACACTTAGATTATAGTACACACTACTAATTGTGACAACCATTAATTGTAACACTTAGATTATAGTACACACTACTAATTGTGATGACCATTAATATTAACACTTAGATTATAGTACACACTACTAATTGTGACAACCATTAATAGTAACACTTAGATTATAGTACACACTACTAATTATGACGACCATTAATAATAACACTTAGATTATAGTACAAATTACTAATTGTTACAACCATGAATAATAACTCTTAGATTATAGTACACATCACTAATTGTGACAACCGTTAATAATAACACTTTGATTATAGTACACACTACTAATTTTGACAACCATTAATACTAAAACTTAGATTATAGTACACACTACTTATTGTGACAACCATTAAAATAATACTTAGATTATAGTACACATTACTTGCTATGACAACCATTAATAATAACACTTAGATTATAGTACACACTACTAATTGTGACAACCATTAATAGTAACACTTAGATGATAGTACACACTACTAATTGTGACAACCATTAATAGTAACACTTAGATTATACTACACACTACTAATAGTGACAACCATTAATAATAACACTTAGATTATAGTACACATTACTAATTGTGACAACCATTAATAATAACACTTAGATTATAGTACACACTACTAATTGTGACAACCATTAATAGTAACACTTAGATTATAGTACACACTACTAATTGTGACAACCATTAATAATAACACTTAGATTATAGTACACACTACTAATTGTGACAACCATTAATAATAACACTTAGATTATAGTACACATTACTAATTGTGACAACCATTAATAGTAACACTTAAATTATAGTACCCATTACTAATTGTGACAACCATTAATAATAACACTTAGATTATAGTACACACTACTAATTGTGACAACCATTAATAATAACACTTAGAGTACACACTACTAATTGTACATTAATAGGAACACTTACATTATAGTACACTACTACTAACTGTGACAACCATTAATAGTAACACTTAGATTATAGTACTCATTACTAATTGCGACAACCCTTAGTAGTAACACTTAGATTATAGTACACTCAACAAATTGTGAGAACCATTAATAATAACAGTTAGATTATAGTACACATTACTAGCTATAAGAACCATTAATAATAACACTTAGATTATAGTACACACTACTAATTGTGACGACCATTAATAATAACACTTAGATTATAGTACACATTACTAAGAATCAACCATTAATAGTAACACTTAGATTATGGTACATTACTAATTGTGACAACCATTAATAGTAACACTTAGATTATAGTACACATTACTAATTGTGACAACCATTTATAATAACACTTAGATTATAGTACACACTACTAATTGTGACAACTATTAATAGTGACACTTAGATTATAGTACACACTACTAATTGTGACGACCATTAATAATAACACTTAGATTATAGCACTTACTACTAATTGTGACAACTATTAATAGTAACACTTAGATTATAGTACACACTACTAATTGTGACGACCATTAATAATAACACTTAGATTATTGTACACACTACTAATTGTTACAACCATGAACCATAATAATAACTCTTAGATTATAGTACACATTTCTTGATATGACAACCATTAATAATAACACTTTGATTATGTACACACTACTAATTGTGACAACCATTAATAGTAAAAAAACTTAGATGATAGTAAACACAATTACTAATTGTGACAACCATTAATAGTAACACTTAGATTATAATTACACACTACCAATTGTTAAAACCATTAATAATAACACTTAGATTATAGTACACACTACATTTGTGACAAAACCATTTATAATAACACTTAGTAGTACAATTACTAATTGTGACAACCATGAATAATAACACTTAGATTATAGTACACACTACTAATTGTGACAACCATTAATAGTAACACTTAGATTATAGTACACACTACTAACTGTGACAACCATTAATAGTAACACTTAGATTATAGTACACATTACTAATTGTGAGAACCCTTAATAGTAACACTTAGATTATAGTACACACACAATTGTGAGAACCTTTAATAATAACACTTAGATTATAGTACACATTACTAATTGTGACAACCATTAATAATAACACTTAGATTATAGTATACATTACTAGCTATGAGAACCATTAATAATAACACTTAGATTATAGTACACACTACTAATAGTGACGACCATTAATAATAACACTTAGATTATAGTACACATTACTAATTTTGAATCAACCATTAATAGTAACACTTAGATGATAGTACACATTACTAATTGTGACAACCATTAATAGTAACACTTAGATTATAGTACACACACTACTAATTGTGACAACCATTAATAATAACACTTAGATTATAGTACACACTACTAATTGTGACAACCATTAATAATAACATTTAGATTATAGTACACACTACTAATTGTGACAACTATTAATAGTGACACTTAGATTATAGTACACACTACTAATTGTGACGACCATTAATAATAACACTTAGATTATAGTACTTACTACTAATTGTGACAACCATTAATAGTAACACTTAGATTATAGTACACACTACTAATTGTGACGACCATTAATAATAACACTTAGATTATAGTACACATTACTAATTGTTAGAACCATGAATAAAAACTCTTAGATTATAGTACACATCACTAATTGTGACAATTGTTAATAATAACACTTAGATTATAGTACACACACTACTAATTGTGACCTCCATTAATAGTAACACTTAGATTATAGTACACATTACTTGCTATGACAACCATTAATAATAACACTTAGATTATAGTACACACTACTAATTGTGACAACCATTAATAGTAACACTTAGATGATAGTAAAAACTACTAATTGTGACAACCATTAATAGTAACACTTAGATTATAGTACACACTACTAATAGTGACAACCATTAATAATAACACTTAGATTATAGTACACATTACTAATTGTGACAACCATTAATAATAACACTTAGATTATAGTACACACTACTAATTGTGACAACCATGAATAATAACACTTAGATTATAGTACACACTACTAATTGTGACAAACCATTAATAATAGTAACACTTACATTTTAGTACACACTACTAACTGTGACAACCATTAATAGTAACACTTTAGATTATAGTACTCATTACTAATTGCGACAACCCATTAATAGTAACACTTAGATTATAGTACACACAACTAATTGTGAGAACCATTAATAATAACACTTAGATTATAGTACATTACTAATTGTGAGAACCATTAATAATAACAGTTTGATTATAGTACACATTACTAGCTATGACAACCATTAATAATAACACTTAGATTATAGTACACACTACTAATTGTGACGACCATTAATAATAACACTTGGATTATAGTACACATTACTAATTTTGAATCAACCATTAATAATAACACTTAGATTATAGTACACATTACTAGCTATGAAAACCATTAATATTAACACTTAGATTATAGTACACACTACTAATTGTGACAAACCATTAATAGTAACACTTAGATTATAGCTTACACTACTAATTGTGACAACCATTTATAATAACATTCTTAGATGAAAGTACACATTACTAATTGTGACAACCATTAATAATAACACTTAGATTATAGTACACACTACTAATTGTGACAACTATTAATTGTAACACTTAGATTATAGTACACACTACTAATTGTGATGACCATTAATATTAACACTTAGATTATAGTACACACTACTAATTGTGACAACTATTAATAGTAACACTTAGATTATAATACACACTACTAATTGTGACGACCATTTAATAATAATAACACTTAGATTATAGTACAAATTACTAATTGTTACAACCATTAATAATAACTCTTAGATTATAGTACACACATCACTAATTGTGACAACCATTAATAATAACACTTAGATTATAGTACACACTACTAATTTTGACAACCATTAATACTAAAAACTTAGATTATGGTACACACTACTTATTGTGACAACCATTAAAATAATACTTAGATTATAGTACACATTACTATTACTAACGACCATTAATAATAACACTTAGATTATAGTACACATTACTAATTGTTACAAACCATTAATAAAAAAACACTTGGATTATAGTACACACTCACTAATTGTGACCTCCATTAATAGTAACACTTGGATGATGGTACACACTACTAATTGTGACAACCATTAATAGTAACACTTAGATTATAGTACACACTACTAATTGTGACAACCATTAATAATAACTTAGATTATAGTACACATTACTAATTGTGACAACCATTAATAATAACACTTAGATTATAGTACACACCACTAATTGTGACAACCATTAATAATAACACTTAGATTATAGTACATACACTACTAATTGTGACAACCATTAATAATAAACACTTAGGATTATAGTACACACACTCACTAACTGTGACAAACCATTAATAATAATACTTAAGATTATAGTACACATTACTAATTGTGACAACCATTAATAATAACACTTAGATTATGGTGCACATTACTAACTGTGACAACCATTAATGGTAACACTTAGATTATGGTACAACACCAATTGTGAGAAACATTAATAATAACACTTGGATTATGGAAACACACTACTAATTGTGACAACCATTAATAATAACATTTAGATTATAGTACACATTACTAGCTATGACAACCATTAATAATAACACTTAGATTATACTACACTACTAATTGTGACGACCATTAATAATAACACTTGGATTATAGTACACATTACTAATTTTGAATCAACCATTAATAATAACTTGGATTATATTTTTTTACATTACTAGCTAAGTGAAACCATTAATATTAACACTTAGATTATAGTACACACTACTAATTGTGACAAACCATTAATAGTAACACTTAGATTATGGTACACACCACTAATTTCAGACAAATTAATAGTAATAACACTTACATTTGGTACACATGACTAATTGTGACAACCATTAATGGTAACACTTAGATTATGAGCACATTACTAATTTGCGACAAGCCATTAATAATAACACTTAGATTATAGTACACATTACCAATTGTGACAACCATTAATTGTAACACTTGGATTATAGTATTCACTACCAATTGTGACGAAATAACCTTAATGGTGACACTTCACTAATTGTGACCACCGTTAATATAACACTTTGATTATAGTACACACTACTAATTTGGCGGACAACTATTAATAGTAACACTTGGACATAGTACACCACCACTTAATGTGATGACCATTAATAATAACACTTGGATTATGGTACAAATTACCAATTGCTACAACCATTAATAATAACGCTTAGATTATAGTACAGACATCACTAATTGTGACAAACCATTAATAATAACTTACTTAGATTATAGTACAAATTACTAATTGTTGACAATACCATGAATAATAACTCTTAGATTATGGTACGCATCACTGGTGACAACCGTTAATACTAACACTTAGATTATGGTACACACTACTTATTGTGACAACCATTAATACAATACTTGGATTATAGTACACTATTAATTGTCACAACCATTAATAATAACACTTAGATTATGATAATACATTACTAATTGTGACAACCATTAATAATAACACTTGGATTATGGTAGACACTACTAATTGTGACCTCCATTAATAGTAACACTTAGATTATAATTACCAATACACCACTATTGTGACAACAATTAATAATAACACTTGGATTATAGGTACATAAATTACCAATTGTGACAACCATTAATAATAAACATTTAGGATGATGGTACACACACTAATTGTGACAAACCATTAATAGTAACACTTAAGATTATAGGTACACATTACTAATTGTGACAACTATTAATAATAACACTTAGATTATAGTACACATTACTTATTGGCGACAACCATTAATAATAACACTTGGATTATGGTACACACTACTAATGGTGACAACCATTAATATTGTATGGGTTATGGTACTGCACTTTTGGTGTGACAACCATTAATAATAGTAACTTACTGTATAGTTACTCACATTACTAGCTATTACAACCATTAATAATAACACATAGATTATAGGCACACACTACTAATTGTGACAACCATTAATGGTAACGCGGATTATAGTACACTACTAATCGACAACCATTAATAGTAACACTTAGATTATAGTACAACACTACTAATTGTGAATGACAACCATTAATAATAACACTTAGATTATAGTACATAAATTACTAATTGTTACAACTCATTAATAATAACACTTAGATTATAGTACACATACTAATTGTGACAACCATTAATAGTAACACTTGGATTATGAGTACACATTACTAATTGTGACAACCATTAATAGTAACACTTAGATTATGGTACACATTACTAATTGTGACAACCATTAATAATAACACGTATATTATGGTACCGCATTGTGACGAGCTATTAATGGTAACACTTAGATTATGGTACACATTACTAATTGTGACAACTATTAATAGTAACACTTAGATTATAGTACACACTACTAATTGTGACAATACATTAATAGTAACACTTAGATTATAGTACACACTACTAATTGTGACAACCATTAATAGTAACACTTAGATTATAGTACACACTACTAATTGTGACAACCATTAATAATAACACTTAGATTATAGTACACACTACTAATTGTGACAACCATTAATAATAACACTTAGATTATAGTACACTATGACAACATTAATAATAAATTGTGATTGTGAACCATTAATAATAACACTTGATTATGGTACACATTACTAATTGTGACAACCATTAATAATAACACTTAGATTATGGTACACATTACTAATTGTGACAACCATTAATAATAACACTTAGATTATAGTACACACTACTAATTGTGACAACCATTAATAATAACACTTAGATTATAAAATACACATTACTAATTGACAACCATGAATAATAACATTTAGATTATGGTACACACTACTAATTGTGACAACCATTAATAGTAACACTTAGATTATAGTACACTACTAATTATGACAACCATTAATAGTAACACTTAGATTATGAGTACACACTACTAATTGTGACAACCATTAATAGTAACACTTAGATTATAGTACACACTACTAATTGTGACAAACCATTAATAATAACACTTGATTATATTGTACACATTACTAATTGTGACAACCATTAATAATAACACTTAGATTATAGTACACATTACTAATTGTGACAACCATTAATAATAACACTTAGATTATGGTACACACTACTAATTGTGACCAACCATTAATAGTAACACGGATTATGGTACACATTACTTGCTATGACAACCATTAATAATAACGACTTAGATTATAGTACACACTACTAATTGTGACAACCATTAATAATGTAACGCTTAGATGATAGTAAACACTACTAATTGTGACAACCATTAATAAGTAACACTTAGATTATAGTACACACTACTAATTGTGACAACCATTAATAATAACACTTAGATTATGGTACACATTACTGGTGACTAACCATTAATAATAACACTTAGATTATAGCACACACTACTAATTGTGACAGCCATTAATAATAACACTTAGATTATGGTACACACTACTAATTGTGACAAACATTAATAGTAACACTTGCATTATAGTACACTACTTCTGCTAGTGACAACCATTAATAGTAACACTTAGATTATGGTACACATTACTAATTGTGACAACCATTAATAATAACACTTGGATTATAGTACACATTACTAATTTGGTGACCAACCATTAATAATAACACTTAGATTATAATTACACACTACTATTGTGGGAACCATTAATAATAACACTTGGATTATAGTACACACTACTAATTGTGACAACAAATTAATAGTAACACTTAGATTATGGTACACACTACTAATTTTGACAACCATTAATAGTAACACTTAGATTATGACACACATTACTAATTGTGACAACCATTAATAGGTAACACTTAGATTATAGTACTGCATTACTAATTATGACAACCATTAATAATAACACTTAGATTATAGTACACATTACCAGCTATGAAAACCATTAATAATAACACTTAGATTATAGTACACTACTAATTGTGACAACCATTAATAGTAACACTTGGATTATAGGTACACACTACTAATTGTGACAACCATTAATAGTAACACTTAATTATAGTACACTACTAATTGTGACAACCATTAATAATAACACTTATTATAGTTAATTACACTACTAATTGTGACAACCATTAATAGTAACACTTAGATTATAGTTTACACACTACTAATGTGACGACCATTAATAATAACACTTAGATTATAGTACACATTACTAATTGTGACAACCATTAATAATAACACTTAGATTATGAGTACACTAATTGGACAATGTGACAACCATGTAATAACACTTAGATTATAGTACACACTACTAATGCTGTGACAACCATTAATGTATAACACTTTAGATTATAGTACCACTACTAATTGTGACCAACCATTAATAAAGAGTAACACTTAGATTATAGTACACACTACTAATTGTGACAACCATTAATAGTAACACTTAGATTATAGTACACACTACTAATTGTTGACAACCATTAATAATAACACTTAGATTATGGTACATTACTAATTGTGACAACCATTAATAATAACACTTAGATTATGGTACACACTACTAATTGTGACAACCATTAATAATAACACTTAGATTATAGTACACCTTACTAATTGGCGACAAGACATTAATAATAACACTTAGATTATAGTACACATTACCAATTATTGACAACCATAATGTAACACTTAGATTATGGTACACTACTAATTGTGACAACCATTAATAGTAACACTTAGGATTATAGTACACATACTAATTGTGACAACCATTAATAGTAACACTTATGTTATGTACACACTACTAATTGTGACCACCATTAATAGTAACACTTAGATTATAGTACACACTTACTAATTGTGACAACCATTAATAAAACACTTAGATTATGAATTACACATTACCCAATTGTGACAACCATTAATAAGTAACAGATTAGATTATAGTACACTACCATTTGTGAGGAACCATTAATAGTAACACTTAGATTATAGTACCGCATTACTAATTGTGACAACCATTAATAATAACACTTGAGATTATAGTACACACTACTAGCTATGTGACAACCATTAATAATAACACTTAGATTATAGTACACACTACTAATAGTGACAACCATTAATAGTAACACTTAGATTATATGGTACACAATTACTGAGGTTTTGATTCAACCATTAATAAGTAACTGCTTAGATTATGGTACACATTACTAATTGCAACAACCATTAATAGTAACACTTAGATTATAGAGTACACACTATATAATTGTGACAACCATTAATAATAACACTTAGATTATAGGTACACTACACTAATTGTGACAACCATGTAATAGTAACACTTAGGATTATAGTACACTACTAATTGTGACGAACTATTAATAGTAACACTTAGATTATAGGTACACATACTAATTGTGACAACCATTAATAATAACACTAGATTATAGTATTACACTACTAATTGTGACAACCATTAATAATAACACTTAGATTATAGTACACACTACTAATTGCAAACAACCATTAATAATAACACTTAGATTATAGTACATTACTAATTGTTACAACCATAATAAAACATTTAGATTATAGTACACACTAATTAATGACAACGGTTAATAATAACACTTAGATTATAGTACACATTACTAATTGTGACAACCATTAATAATAACACAGATTTTATGAGTACACATTACTTGCTATGACAACCATTAATAATAACACTTAGATTATAGTACACACTACTAATTGTGACAAAGGCATTAATAATAACACTTAGATGGGTATGGTACATACTACTAATTGGCTGACAAACCATTAATAATTAACACTTAGATTATAATTCTTTTTTTACACTACTAATAGTGACAAGCCGTTTAATAATAACACTTAGATTCATAGTTGCACATTACTAATTGTGACGGTA
>NW_027467777.1:10644596-10728992 GCF_004210375.1 Tachypleus tridentatus | reverse complement strand
AGTCGACATATTGTATATGTACAGTTACTTAATACAGTCGACATATTGTATATGTACAGTTACTTAATACAGTCGACATATTGTATATGTACAGTTACTTAATACAGTCGACATATTGTATATGTACAGTTACTTAATACAGTCGACATATTGTATATGTACAGTTACTTAATACAGTCGACATATTGTACATGTACAGTTACTTAATACAGTCGACATATTGTGTATGTACAGTTACTTAATACAGTCGACATATTGTATATGTACAGTTACTTAATACAGTCGACATATTGTATATGTACAGTTACTTAATACAGTCGACATATTGTATATGTACAGTTACTTAATACAGTCGACATATTGTATATGTACAGTTACTTAATACAGTCGACATATTGTATATGTACAGTTACTTAATACAGTCGACATATTGTATATGTACAGTTACTTAATACAGTCGACATATTGTATATGTACAGTTACTTAATACAGTCGACATATTGTATATGTACAGTTACTTAATACAGTCGACATATTGTATATGTACAGTTACTTAATACAGTCGACATATTGTATATGTACAGTTACTTAATACAGTCGACATATTGTATATGTACAGTTACTTAATACAGTCGACATATTGTATATGTACAGTTACTTAATACAGTCGACATATTGTGTATGTACAATTACTTAATACAGTCGACATATTGTGTATGTACAGTTACTTAATACAGTCGACATATTGTGTATGTACAGTTACTTAATACAGTCGACATATTGTATGACAGTTACTTAATACAGTCGACATATTGTATATGTACAGTTACTTAATACAGTCGACATATTGTATATGTACAGTTACTTAATACAGTCGACATATTGTATATGTATATTGTATAGTACTTAATACAGTCGACATATTGTATATGTACAGTTACTTAATACAGTCGACATATTGTATATGTACAGTTACTTAATACAGTCGACATATTGTATATGTACAGTTACTTAATACAGTCGACGACATATTACAGTCGACATATGTATATGTACAGTTACTTAATACAGTCGACATATTGTAGTTATGTACAGTTACTTAATACAGTCGACATATTGTATATGTACAGTTACTTAATACAGTCGACATATTGTATATGTACAGTTACTTAATACAGTCGACATATTGTATATGTACAGTTACTTAATACAGTCGACATATTGTATATGTACAGTTACTTAATACAGTCGACATATTGTATATGTAGTTAGTTACTTAATACAGTCGACATATTGTATATGTACAGTTACTTAATACAGTCGACATATTGTATATGTACAGTTACTTAATACAGTCGACATATTGTATATGTACAGTTACTTAATACAGTCGACATATTGTATATGTACAGTTATATAATACAGTCGACATATTGTATATGTACAGTTACTTAATACAGTCGACATATTGTATATGTACAGTTACTTAATACAGTCGACATATTGTATATGTACAGTTACTTAATACAGTCGACATATTGTATATGTACAGTTACTTAATACAGTCGACATATTGTATATGTACAGTTATTTAATACAGTCGACATATTGTATATGTACAGTTACTTAATACAGTCGACATATTGTATATGTACAGTTACTTAATACAGTCGACATATTGTATATGTACAGTTACTTAATACAGTCGACATATTGTATATGTACAGTTACTTAATACAGTCGACATATTGTACATGTACAGTTACTTAATACAGTCGACATATTGTATATGTATAGTTACTTAATACAGTCGACATATTGTATATGTAGTTACTTAATACAGTCGACATATTGTATATGTACAGTTACTTAATACAGTCGACATATTGTATATGTACAGTTACTTAATACAGTCGACATATTGTATATGTACAGTTACTTAATACAGTCGACATATTGTATATGTACAGTTACTTAATACAGTCGACATATTGTATATGTACAGTTACAGTTATAATACAGTCGACATATTGTATATGTACAGTTACTTAATACAGTCGACATATTGTATATGTACAGTTACTTAATACAGTTACTTAATACAGTCGACATATTGTGTATGTACAGTTACTTAATACAGTCGACATATTGTCGACATATGTACAGTTACTTAATACAGTCGACATATTGTATATGTACAGTTACTTAATACAGTCGACATATTGTATATGTACAGTTACTTAATACAGTCGACATATTGTGTATGTACAATTACTTAATACAGTCGACATATTGTGTATGTACAGTTACTTATTACAGTCGACGTATTGTCTATGTACAGTTACTTAATACAGTCGACATATTGTACATGTACAGTTACTTAATACAGTCGACATATTGTGTATGTACAGTTACTTAATACAGTCGACATATTGTGTATGTACAGTTACTTAATACAGTCGACATATTGTATATGTACAGTTACTTAATACAGTCGACATATTGTATATGTACAGTTACTTAATACAGTCGACATATTGTGTATGTACAGTTACTTAATACAGTCGACATATTGTATATGTACAGTTACTTAATACAGTCGACATATTGTTACTTAATACAGTCGACATATTGTATATGTACAGTTACTTAATACAGTCGACATATTGTGTATGTACAGTTACTTAATACAGTCGACATATTGTATATGTACAGTTACTTAATACAGTCGACATATTGTATTGTACAGTTACTTAATACAGTCGACATATTGTATGTACAGTTACTTAATACAGTCGACATATTGTATATGTACAGTTACTTAATACAGTCGACATATTGTATATGTACAGTTACTTAATACAGTCGACATATTGTATATGTACAGTTACTTAATACAGTCGACATATTGTATATGTACAGTTACTTAATACAGTCGACATATTGTATATGTACAGTTACTTAATACAGTCGACATATTGTATATGTACAGTTACTTAATACAGTCGACATATTGTATATGTACAGTTACTTAATACAGTCGACATATTGTATATGTACAGTTACTTAATACAGTCGACATATTGTATATGTACAGTTACTTAATACAGTCGACATATTGTATATGTACAGTTACTTAATACAGTCGACATATTGTATATGTACAGTTACTTAATACAGTCGACATATTGTGTATGTACAGTTACTTAATACAGTCGACATATTGTATATGTACAGTTACTTAATACAGTCGACATATTGTATATGTACAGTTACTTAATACAGTCGACATATTGTATATGTACAGTTACTTAATACAGTCGACATATTGTATATGTACAGTTACTTAATACAGTCGACATATTGTATATGTACAGTTACTTAATACAGTCGACATATTGTATATGTACAGTTACTTAATACAGTCGACATATTGTATATGTACAGTTACTTAATACAGTCGACATATTGTGTATGTACAGTTACTTAATACAGTCGACATATTGTATATGTACAGTTACTTAATACAGTCGACATATTGTATATGTACAGTTACTTAATACAGTCGACATATTGTATATGTACAGTTACTTAATACAGTCGACATATTGTATGTACAGTTACTTAATACAGTCGACATATTGTATATGTACAGTTACTTAATACAGTCGACATATTGTATATGTACAGTTACTTAATACAGTCGACATATTGTATATGTACAGTTACTTAATACAGTCGACATATTGTGTATGTACAGTTACTTAATACAGTCGACATATTGTATATGTACAGTTACTTAATACAGTCGACATATATTACAGTTGTATAATACAGTCGACATACAGTCGACATATTGTATGTACAGTTACTTAATACAGTCGACATATTGTATATGTACAGTTACTTAATACAGTCGACATATTGTATATGTACAGTTACTTAATACAGTCGACATATTGTATATGTACAGTTACTTAATACAGTCGACATATTGTATATGTACAGTTACTTAATACAGTCGACATATTGTATATGTACAGTTACTTAATACAGTCGACATATTGTATATGTACAGTTACTTAATACAGTCGACATATTGTATATGTACAGTTACTTAATACAGTCGACATATTGTATATGTACAGTTACTTAATACAGTCGACATATTGTATATGTACAGTTACTTAATACAGTCGACATATTGTATATGTACAGTTACTTAATACAGTCGACATATTGTATATGTACAGTTACTTAATACAGTCGACATATTGTATATGTACAGTTACTTAATACAGTCGACATATTGTATATGTACAGTTACTTAATACAGTCGACATATTGTATATGTACAGTTACTTAATACAGTCGACATATTGTATATGTACAGTTACTTAATACAGTCGACATATTGTATATGTACAGTTACTTAATACAGTCGACATATTGTATATGTACAGTTACTTAATACAGTCGACATATTGTATATGTACAGTTACTTAATACAGTCGACATATTGTATATGTACAGTTACTTAATACAGTCGACATATTGTATATGTACAGTTACTTAATACAGTCGACATATTGTATATGTACAGTTACTTAATACAGTCGACATATTGTATATGTACAGTTACTTAATACAGTCGACATATTGTATATGTACAGTTACTTAATACAGTCGACATATTGTATATGTACAGTTACTTAATACAGTCGACATATTGTTGTCGACAGTTATATAATACAGTCGACATATTGTGTATGTACAGTTACTTAATACAGTCGACATATTGTATATGTACAGTTACTTAATACAGTCGACATAATACAGTGTATGTACAGTTACTTAATACAGTCGACATATTGTATATGTACAGTTACTTAATACAGTCGACATATTGTACAGTCGACATATTGTATATGTACAGTTACTTAATACAGTCGACATATTGTATATGTACAGTTACTTAATACAGTCGACATATTGTATATGTACAGTTACTTAATACAGTCGACATATTGTATATGTACAGTTACTTAATACAGTCGACATATTGTATATGTACAGTTACTTAATACAGTCGACATATTGTGTATGTACAATTACTTAATACAGTCGACATATTGTGTATGTACAGTTACTTAATACAGTCGACATATTGTATATGTACAGTTACTTAATACAGTCGACATATTGTATATGTACAGTTACTTAATACAGTCGACATATTGTATATGTACAGTTACTTAATACAGTCGACATATTGTATATGTACAGTTACTTAATACAGTCGACATATATTACAGTTACTTAATACAGTTACAGTTTAATACAGTCGACATATTGTATATGTACAGTTACTTAATACAGTCGACATATTGTATATGTACAGTTACTTAATACAGTCGACATATTGTATATGTACAGTTACTTAATACAGTCGACATATTGTATATGTACAGTTACTTAATACAGTCGACATATTGTATATGTACAGTTACTTAATACAGTCGACATATTGTATATGTACAGTTACTTAATACAGTCGACATATTGTATATGTACAGTTACTTAATACAGTCGACATATTGTATATGTACAGTTACTTAATACAGTCGACATATTGTATATGTACAGTTACTTAATACAGTCGACATATTGTATATGTACAGTTACTTAATACAGTCGACATATTGTATATGTACAGTTACTTAATACAGTCGACATATTGTATATGTACAGTTACTTAATACAGTCGACATATTGTGTATGTAATACAGTCGACATACATTGTATATGTACAGTTACTTAATACAGTCGACATATTGTATATGTACAGTTACTTAATACAGTCGACATATTGTATATGTACAGTTACTTAATACAGTCGACATATATGTATAATACAGTTATATTGTAATACAGTCGACATATTGTATATGTACAGTTACTTAATACAGTCGACATATTGTATATGTACAGTTACTTAATACAGTCGACATATTGTATATGTACAGTTACTTAATACAGTCGACATATTGTGTATGTACAGTTACTTAATACAGTCGACATATTGTGTATGTACAGTTACTTAATACAGTCGACATATTGTATATGTACAGTTACTTAATACAGTCGACATATTGTATGTGTAGTTTCTTAATACAGTCGACATATTGTATATGTACAGTTACTTAATACAGTCGACATATTGTATATGTACAGTTACTTAATACAGTCGACATATTGTGTATGTACAGTTACTTAATACAGTCGACATATTGTATATGTACAGTTACTTAATACAGTCGACATATTCTATATGTACAGTTACATAATAAAGTCGACATATTGTATATGTACAGTTACTTAATACAGTCGACATATTGTATATGTACAGTTACTTAATACAGTCGACATATTGTATATGTACAGTTACTTAATAAAGTCGACATATTGTGTATATACAATTAATTAATAAACTCGACATATTGTGTATGTACAGTTACTTAATACAGTCGACATTTGTATATGTACAGTTACTTAATACAGTCGACATATTGTATATGTATAGTTACTTAATACAGTCGACATATTGTATATGTACAGTTATTGTATATGTAATACAGTCGACATATTGTATATGTACAGTTACTTAATACAGTCGACATATTGTATATGTACAGTTACTTAATACAGTCGACATATTGTATATGTACAGTTACTTAATACAGTCGACATATTGTATATGTACAGTTACTTAATACAGTCGACATATTGTATATGTACAGTTACTTAATACAGTCGACATATTGTATATGTACAGTTACTTAATACAGTCGACATAATGTATATGTACAGTTACTTTATGCATTCGACATATTGTGTATGTACAATTACTTAATACAGTCGACATATTGTGTATGTACAGTTACTTAATACAGTCGACATATTGTATATGTACAGTTACTTAATGCATTCGACATATTGTATATGTACAGTTACTTAATACAGTCGACATATGTACAGTTACTTAATGTACAGTTACTTAATACAGTCGACATATTGTATATGTACAGTTACTTAATACAGTCGACATATTGTATATGTACAGTTACTTAATACAGTCGACATATTGTATGTACAGTTACTTAATACAGTCGACATATTGTATATGTACAGTTACTTAATACAGTCGACATATTGTATATGTACAGTTACTTAATAATACAGTCGACATATACAGTGACATATATGTACAGTTACTTAATACAGTCGACATATTGTAGTTACTTATGTACAGTTACTTAATACAGTCGACATATTGTATATGTACAGTATATACAGTCGACATATTGTATATGTACAGTTAATAATACAGTCGACATATTGTATATGTACAGTTACTTAATACAGTCGACATATTGTATATGTACAGTTACTTAATACAGTCGACATATTGTATATGTACAGTTACTTAATACAGTCGACATATTGTATATGTACAGTTACTTAATACAGTCGACATATTGTATATGTACAGTTACTTAATACAGTCGACATATTGTATATGTACAGTTACTTAATACAGTCGACATATACAGTTGTATATGTCGACATATTGTTACTTAATACAGTCGACATATTGTATATGTACAGTTACTTAATACAGTCGACATATTGTATATGTACAGTTACTTAATACAGTCGACATATTGTATATGTACAGTTACTTATTACAGTCGACATATTGTATATGTACAGTTACTTAATACAGTCGACATATTGTATATGTACAGTTACTTAATACAGTCGACATATTGTGTATGTACAGTTACTTAATACAGTCGACATATTGTATATGTACAGTTACTTAATACAGTCGACATATTGTATATGTACAGTTACTTAATACAGTCGACATATTGTATATGTACAGTTACTTAATACAGTCGACATATTGTATGTGTAGTTTCTTAATACAGTCGACATATTGTACATGTACAGTTACTTAATACAGTCGACACATTGTATATGTATAGTTACTTAACACAGTCGACATATCGTATATGTAGTTTCTTAATACAGTCGACATATTGTATATGTACAGTTACTTAATACAGTCGACATATTGTATATGTACAGTTACTTAATACAGTCGACATATTGTATATGTACAGTTACTTAATACAGTCGACATATTGTATATGTACAGTTACTTAATACAGTCGACATATTGTATATATAATACAGTCGACATATTGTATATGTAGTTTCTTAATACAGTCGACATATTGTATATGTACAGTTACTTAATACAGTCGACATATTGTATATGTACAGTTACTTAATACAGTCGACATATTGTGTATGTACAGTTACTTAATACAGTCGACATATTGTATATGTACAGTTACTTAATACAGTCGACATATTGTATATGTACAGTTACTTAATACAGTCGACATATTGTATATGTACAGATACTTAATACAGTCGACATATTGTATATGTATAGTTACTTAATACAGTCGACATATTGTATATGTACAGTTACTTAATACAGTCGACATATTGTATATGTACAGTTACTTAATACAGTCGACATATTGTATATGTACAGTTACTTAATACAGTCGACATATTGTATATGTACAGTTACATAATACAGTCGACATATTGTATATGTACAGTTACTTAATACAGTCGACATATTGTATATGTACAGTTACTTAATACAGTCGACATATTGTATATGTACAGTTACTTAATACAGTCGACATATTGTATATGTACAGTTACTTAATACAGTCGACATATTGTATATGTACAGTTACTTAATACAGTCGACATATACAGTGACATATTGTGTATGTACAGTTACTTAATACAGTCGACATATTGTAAATGTACAGTTACTTAATACAGTCGACATATTGTATATGTACAGTTACTTAATACAGTCGACATATTGTATATGTACAGTTACTTAATACAGTCGACATATTGTATATGTACAGTTACTTAATACAGTCGACATATTGTATATGTACAGTTACTTAATACAGTCGACATATTGTATATGTACAGTTACTTAATACAGTCGACATTGTATATGTACAGTTACTTAATACAGTCGACATATTGTACATGTACAGTTACTTAATACAGTCGACATATTGTATATGTATAGTTACTTAATACAGTCGACATATTGTGTATGTACAATTACTTAATACAGTCGACATATTGTGTATGTACAGTTACTTAATACAGTCGACATATTGTATATGTACAGTTACTTAATACAGTCGACATATTGTACATGTACAGTTACTTAATACAGTCGACATATTGTATATGTACAGTTACTTAATACAGTCGACATATTGTATATGTACAGTTACTTAATACAGTCGACATATTGTATATGTACAGTTACTTAATACAGTCGACATATTGTAATACAGTCGACATATTGTATATGTACAGTTACTTAATACAGTCGACATATTGTATATGTACAGTTACTTAATACAGTCGACATATTGTATATGTACAGTTACTTAATACAGTCGACATATTGTGTATGTACAGTTACTTAATACAGTCGACATATTGTATATGTAGTTACTTAATACAGTCGACATATTGTATATGTACAGTTACTTAATACAGTCGACATATTGTATATGTACAGTTACTTAATACAGTCGACATATTGTATATGTACAGTTACTTAATACAGTCGACATATTGTATATGTACAGTTACTTAATACAGTCGACATATTGTATATGTACAGTTACTTAATACAGTCGACATATTGTATATGTACAGTTACTTAATACAGTCGACATATTGTATATGTACAGTTACTTAATACAGTCGACATATTGTATATGTACAGTTACTTAATACAGTCGACATATTGTATATGTACAGTTACTTAATACAGTCGACATATTGTATATGTACAGTTACTTAATACAGTCGACATATTGTATATGTACAGTTACTTAATACAGTCGACATATTGTATATGTACAGTTACTTAATACAGTCGACATATTGTATATGTACAGTTATATAATACAGTCGACATATTGTATATGTACAGTTACATATTGTATATGTAGTTTCTTAATACAGTCGACATATTGTATATGTACAGTTACTTAATACAGTCGACATATTGTATATGTACAGTTACTTAATACAGTCGACATATTGTATATGTACAGTTACTTAATACAGTCGACATATTGTATATGTACAGTTACTTAATACAGTCGACATATTGTATATGTCGACATATTGTGTATGTACAGTTACTTAATACAGTCGACATATTGTCGACATATGTACAGTTACTTAATACAGTCGACATATTGTATATGTACAGTTACTTAATACAGTCGACATATTGTATATGTACAGTTACTTAATACAGTCGACATATTGTATATGTACAGTTACTTAATACAGTCGACATATTGTATATGTACAGTTACTTAATACAGTCGACATATTGTGTATGTACAGTTACTTAATACAGTCGACATATTGTATATGTACAGTTACTTAATACAGTCGACATATTGTATATGTGTTACTTATGTACATATTGTTACTTAATACAGTCGACATATTGTATATGTACAGTTACTTAATACAGTCGACATATTGTATATGTACAGTTACTTAATACAGTCGACATATTGTATATGTACAGTTACTTAATACAGTCGACATATTGTATATGTACAGTTACTTAATACAGTCGACATATTGTATATGTACAGTTACTTAATACAGTCGACATATTGTATATGTACAGTTACTTAATACAGTCGACATATTGTATATGTACAGTTACTTAATACAGTCGACATATTGTATATGTACAGTTACTTAATACAGTCGACATATTGTATATGTACAGTTACTTAATACAGTCGACATATTGTATATGTACAGTTACTTAATACAGTCGACATATTGTATATGTACAGTTACTTAATACAGTCGACATATTGTATATGTACAGTTACTTAATACAGTCGACATATTGTATATGTACAGTTATATACAGTCGACATATTGTATATGTACTTAATACAGTCGACATATTGTATATGTACAGTTACTTAATACAGTCGACATATTGTATATGTACAGTTACTTAATACAGTCGACATATTGTATATGTACAGTTACTTAATACAGTCGACATATTGTGTATGTACAGTTACTTAATACAGTCGACATATTGTGTATGTACAGTTACTTAATACAGTCGACATATTGTATATGTACAGTTACTTAATACAGTCGACATATTGTATATGTACAGTTACTTAATACAGTCGACATATTGTATATGTACAGTTACTTAATACAGTCGACATATTGTATATGTACAGTTACTTAATACAGTCGACATATTGTATATGTACAGTTACTTAATACAGTCGACATATTGTGTATGTACAGTTACTTAATACAGTCGACATATTGTATATGTACAGTTACTTATACAGTCGACATAGTTACAGTTACTTAATACAGTCGACATATTGTATATGTACAGTTACTTAATACAGTCGACATATTGTATATGTACAGTTACTTAATACAGTCGACATATTGTATATGTACAGTTACTTAATACAGTCGACATATTGTATATGTACAGTTACTTAATACAGTCGACATATTGTATATGTACAGTTACTTAATACAGTCGACATATTGTATATGTAGTTACTTAATACAGTCGACATATTGTATATGTACAGTTACTTAATACAGTCGACATATTGTATATGTACAGTTACTTAATACAGTCGACATATTGTATATGTACAGTTACTTAATACAGTCGACATATTGTATATGTACAGTTACTTAATACAGTCGACATATTGTATATGTACAGTTACTTAATACAGTCGACATATTGTATATGTACAGTTACTTAATACAGTCGACATATTGTATATGTACAGTTACTTAATACAGTCGACATATTGTATATGTACAGTTACTTAATACAGTCGACATATTGTATATGTACAGTTACTTAATACAGTCGACATATTGTATATGTACAGTTACTTAATACAGTCGACATATTGTATATGTACAGTTACTTAATACAGTCGACATATTGTATATGTACAGTTACTTAATACAGTCGACATATTGTATATGTACAGTTACTTAATACAGTCGACATATTGTATATGTACAGTTACTTAATACAGTCGACATATTGTATATGTACAGTTACTTAATACAGTCGACATATTGTATATGTACAGTTATACAGTTAATACAGTCGACATATTGTATATGTACAGTTACTTAATACAGTCGACATATTGTATATGTACAGTTACTTAATACAGTCGACATATTGTATATGTACAGTTACTTAATACAGTCGACATATTGTATATGTACAGTTACTTAATACAGTCGACATATTGTATATGTACAGTTACTTAATACAGTCGACATATTGTATATGTACAGTTACTTAATACAGTCGACATATTGTATATGTACAGTTACTTAATACAGTCGACATATATGTACAGTTACTTAATACAGTCGACATATTGTATATGTACAGTTACTTAATACAGTCGACATATTGTATATGTACAGTTACTTAATACAGTCGACATATTGTATATGTACAGTTACTTAATACAGTCGACATATTGTATATGTACAGTTACTTAATACAGTCGACATATTGTGTATGTACTTAATACAGTTACTTAATACAGTCGACATATTGTGTATGTACAGTTACTTAATACAGTCGACATATATTGTATATACAGTTACTTAATACAGTCGACATAGTATGTACTTAATACAGTCGACATATTGTATATGTACAGTTACTTAATACAGTCGACATATTGTATATGTACAGTTACTTAATACAGTCGACATATTGTGTATGTACAGTTACTTAATACAGTCGACATATTGTATATGTACAGTTACTTAATACAGTCGACATATTGTACTTATGTACATAGTTACTTAATACAGTCGACATATTGTATATGTACAGTTACTTAATACAGTCGACATATTGTATATGTACAGTTACTTAATACAGTCGACATATTGTATATGTACAGTTACTTAATACAGTCGACATATTGTATATGTACAGTTACTTAATACAGTCGACATATTGTATATGTACAGTTACTTAATACAGTCGACATATTGTATATGTACAGTTACTTAATACAGTCGACATATTGTATATGTACAGTTACTTAATACAGTCGACATATTGTGTATGTACAGTTACTTAATACAGTCGACATATTGTATATGTACAGTTACTTAATACAGTCGACATATTGTATATGTATAGTTACTTAATACAGTCGACATATTGTATATGTACAGTTACTTAATACAGTCGACATATTGTATATGTACAGTTACTTAATACAGTCGACATATTGTATATGTACAGTTACTTAATACAGTCGACATATTGTGTATGTACAGTTACTTAATACAGTCGACATATTGTACAGTTATGTACAGTTACAGTTTAATACAGTCGACATATTGTATATGTACAGTTACTTAATACAGTCGACATATTGTATATGTACAGTTACTTAATACAGTCGACATATTGTATATGTACAGTTACTTAATACAGTCGACATATTGTATATGTACAGTTACTTAATACAGTCGACATATTGTATATGTACAGTTACTTAATACAGTCGACATATTGTATATGTACAGTTACTTAATACAGTCGACATATTGTATATGTACAGTTACTTAATACAGTCGACATATTGTGTATGTACAATTACTTAATACAGTCGACATATTGTGTATGTACAGTTACTTAATACAGTCGACATATTGTGTATGTACAGTTACTTAATACAGTCGACATATTGTATATGTACAGTTACTTAATACAGTCGACATATTGTGTATGTACAGTTACTTAATACAGTCGACATATTGTATATGTACAGTTACTTAATACAGTCGACATATTGTATATGTACAGTTACTTAATACAGTCGACATATTGTATATGTACAGTTACTTAATGTACAGTTACTTAATACAGTCATATTGTATATGACATATACAGTCGACATATTGTATATGTACAGTTACTTAATACAGTCGACATATTGTATATGTACAGTTACTTAATACAGTCGACATATTGTATATGTACAGTTACTTAATACAGTCGACATATTGTATATGTACAGTTACTTAATACAGTCGACATATTGTATATGTACAGTTACTTAATACAGTCGACATATTGTATATGTACAGTTACTTAATACAGTCGACATATTGTATATGTACAGTTACTTAATACAGTCGACATATTGTATATGTACAGTACAGTCGACATATTGTGTATGTACAGTTACTTAATACAGTCGACATATTGTATATGTACAGTTACTTAATACAGTCGACATATTGTATATGTACAGTTACTTAATACAGTCGACATATTGTATATGTACAGTTACTTAATACAGTCGACATATTGTATATGTACAGTTACTTAATACAGTCGACATATTGTATATGTACAGTTACTTAATACAGTCGACATATTGTATATGTACAGTTACTTAATACAGTCGACATATTGTATATGTACAGTTACTTAATACAGTCGACATATTGTACTTATGTACAGTTACTTAATACAGTCGACATATTGTATATGTACAGTTACTTAATACAGTCGACATATTGTATATGTACAGTTACTTAATACAGTCGACATATTGTATATGTACAGTTACTTAATACAGTCGACATATTGTATATGTACAGTTACTTAATACAGTCGACATATTGTATATGTACAGTTACTTAATACAGTCGACATATTGTATATGTACAGTTACTTAATACAGTCGACATATTGTATATGTACAGTTACTTAATACAGTCGACATATTGTATATGTACAGTTACTTAATACAGTCGACATATTGTATATGTACAGTTACTTAATACAGTCGACATATTGTGTATATGTACATATTGTATAGTTACTTAATACAGTCGACATATTGTATATGTAGTTACTTAATACAGTCGACATATTACAGTTACTTAATACAGTCGACATATTGTATATGTAGTTTCTTAATACAGTCGACATATTGTACATGTACAGTTACTTAATACAGTCGACATATTGTATATGTATAGTTACTTAATACAGTCGACATATTGTATATGTAGTTACTTAATACAGTCGACATATTGTATATGTACAGTTACTTATACAGTACATTGTATATGTACAGTTACTTAATACAGTCGACATATTGTATATGTACAGTTACTTAATACAGTCGACATATTGTATATGTACAGTTACTTAATACAGTCGACATATTGTATATGTACAGTTACTTAATACAGTCGACATATTGTATATGTACAGTTACTTAATACAGTCGACATATTGTATATGTACAGTTACTTAATACAGTCGACATATTGTATATGTACAGTTACTTAATACAGTCGACATATTGTATATGTACAGTTACTTAATACAGTCGACATATTGTATATGTACAGTTACTTAATACAGTAGTTACTTAATACAGTCGACATATTGTATATGTACAGTTACTTAATACAGTCGACATATTGTGTATGTACAGTTACTTAATACAGTCGACATATTGTGTATGTACAGTTACTTAATACAGTCGACATATTGTATATGTACAGTTACTTAATACAGTCGACATATTGTATATGTACAGTTACTTAATACAGTCGACATATTGTATATGTACAGTTACTTAATACAGTCGACATATTGTATATGTACAGTTACTTAATACAGTCGACATATTGTATATGTACAGTTACTTAATACAGTCGACATATTGTATATGTACAGTTACTTAATACAGTCGACATATTCGACATTAATACAGTCGACATATTGTATATGTACAGTTACTTAATACAGTCGACATATTGTATATGTACAGTTACTTAATACAGTCGACATATTGTATATGTACAGTTACTTAATACAGTCGACATATTGTATATGTACAGTTACTTAATACAGTCGACATATTGTATATGTACAGTTACTTAATACAGTCGACATATTGTATATGTACAGTTACTTAATACAGTCGACATATTGTATATGTACAGTTACTTAATACAGTCGACATATTGTATATGTACAGTTACTTAATACAGTCGACATATTGTATATGTACAGTTACTTAATACAGTCGACATATTGTGTATGTACAGTTACTTAATACAGTCGACATATTGTATATGTACAGTTACTTAATACAGTCGACATATTGTATATGTACAGTTACTTAATACAGTCGACATATTGTATATGTACAGTTACTTAATACAGTCGACATATTGACATATTGTGTATGTACAGTTACTTAATACAGTCGACATATTGTATATGTACAGTTACTTAATACAGTCGACATATTGTATATGTACAGTTACTTAATACAGTCGACATATTGTATATGTACAGTTACTTAATACAGTCGACATATTGTGTATGTACAATTACTTAATACAGTCGACATATTGTGTATGTACAGTTACTTAATACAGTCGACATATTGTATATGTACAGTTACTTAATACAGTCGACATATTGTATATGTACAGTTACTTAATACAGTCGACATATTGTGTATGTACAGTTACTTAATACAGTCGACATATACAGTTACTTAATACAGTATATTGTACAGTTACTTAATACAGTCGACATAATGTATATGTACAGTTACTTAATACAGTCGACATATTGTATATGTACAGTTACTTAATACAGTCGACATATTGGGTTTGTACAGTTACTTAATACAGTCGACATATTGTATATGTACAGTTACTTAATACAGTCGACATATTGTATATGTACAGTTACTTAATACAGTCGACATATTGTGTATGTACAGTTACTTAATACAGTCGACATATTGTATATGTACAGTTACTTAATACAGTCGACATATTGTATATGTACAGTTACTTAATACAGTCGACATATTGTATATGTACAATTACTTAATACAGTCGACATATTGTATATGTACAGTTACTTAATACAGTCGACAGTTATTAATACAGTATGTATGTACAGTTACTTAATACAGTCGACATATTGTATATGTACAGTTACTTAATACAGTCGACATATTGTATATGTACAGTTACTTAATACAGTCGACATATTGTGTATGTACAGTTACTTAATACAGTCGACATATTGTATATGTACAGTTACTTAATACAGTCGACATATTGTATATGTACAGTTACTTAATACAGTCGACATATTGTATATGTACAGTTACTTAATACAGTCGACATATTGTATATGTACAGTTACTTAATACAGTCGACATATTGTATATGTACAGTTACTTAATACAGTCGACATATTGTATATGTACAGTTACTTAATACAGTCGACATATTGTATATGTACAGTTACTTAATACAGTCGACATATTGTATATGTACAGTTACTTAATACAGTCGACATATTGTATATGTACAGTTACTTAATACAGTCGACATATTGTATATGTACAGTTACTTAATACAGTCGACATATTGTATATGTACAGTTACTTAATACAGTCGACATATTGTATATGTACAGTTACTTAATACAGTCGACATATTGTGTATGTACAGTTACTTAATACAGTCGACATATTGTATATGTACAGTTACTTAATACAGTCGACATATTGTGTACAGTTACTTAATACAGTCGACATATTGTATATGTACAGTTACTTAATACAGTCGACATATTGTATATGTACAGTTTATACAGTTAATACAGTCGACATATTGTATATGTACAGTTACTTAATACAGTCGACATATTGTATATGTACAGTTACTTAATACAGTCGACATATTGTATATGTACAGTTACTTAATACAGTCGACATATTGTATATGTACAGTTATGTACAGTTAATACAGTCGACATATTGTATATGTGTTACTTAATACAGTCGACATATTGTATATGTACAGTTACTTAATACAGTCGACATATTGTATATGTACAGTTACTTAATACAGTCGACATATTGTATATGTACAGTTACTTAATACAGTCGACATATTGTATATGTACAGTTACTTAATACAGTCGACATATTGTGTATGTACAATTACTTAATACAGTCGACATATTGTGTATGTACAGTTACTTAATACAGTCGACATATTGTATATGTACAGTTACTTAATACAGTCGACATATTGTATATGTACAGTTACTTAATACAGTCGACATATTGTATATGTACAGTTACTTAATACAGTCGACATATTGTGTATGTACAGTTACTTAATACAGTCGACATATTGTATATGTACAGTTACTTAATACAGTCGACATATTGTGTATGTACAGTTACTTAATACAGTCGACATATTGTATGTGTAGTTTCTTAATACAGTCGACATATTGTACATGTACAGTTACTTAATACAGTCGACATATTGTATATGTACAGTTACTTAATACAGTCGACATATGTGTTATATGTACAGTTACTTAATACAGTCGACATATTGTATATGTACAGTTACTTAATACAGTCGACATATTGTATATGTACAGTTACTTAATACAGTCGACATATTGTGTATGTACAGTTACTTAATACAGTCGACATATTGTATATGTACAGTTACTTAATACAGTCGACATATTGTATATGTACAGTTACTTAATACAGTCGACATATTGTATATGTACAGTTACTTAATACAGTCGACATATTGTATATGTACAGTTACTTAATACAGTCGACATATTGTATATGTACAGTTACTTAATACAGTCGACATATTGTATATGTAGTTACTTAATACAGTCGACATATTGTATATGTACAGTTACTTAATACAGTCGACATATTGTATATGTACAGTTACTTAATACAGTCGACATATATTGTATATACAGTCGACATATTGTGTAGTTACTTAATTACTTAATACAGTCGACATATTGTATATGTACAGTTACTTAATACAGTCGACATATTGTATATGTACAGTTACTTAATACAGTCGACATATTGTATATGTACAGTTACTTAATACAGTCGACATATTGTATATGTACAGTAACTTAATACAGTCGACATATTGTATATGTACAGTTACTTATTACAGTCGACATATTGTCTATGTACAGTTACTTAATACAGTTGACATATTGTACATGTACAGTTACTTAATACAGTCGACATATTGTATATGTAGTTACTTAATACAGTCGACATATTTATATGTACAGTTTAATACAGTCGACATATTGTATATGTACAGTTACTTAATACAGTCGACATATTGTATATGTACAGTTACTTAATACAGTCGACATATTGTATATGTACAGTTACTTAATACAGTCGACATATTGTATATGTACAGTTACTTAATACAGTCGACATATTGTATATGTACAGTTACTTAATACAGTCGACATATTGTATATGTACAGTTACTTAATACAGTCGACATATTGTATATGTACATATTGTATATGTACTTAATACAGTCGACATATTGTATATGTACAGTTACTTAATACAGTCGACATATTGTATATGTACAGTTACTTAATACAGTCGACATATTGTATATGTACAGTTACTTAATACAGTCGACATATTGTATATGTACAGTTACTTAATACAGTCGACATATTGTATATGTACAGTTACTTAATACAGTCGACATATTGTACAGTTACTTATACAGTCGACATATTGTGTATGTACAGTTACTTAATACAGTCGACATATTGTATATGTACAGTTACTTAATACAGTCGACATATTGTATATGTACAGTTACTTAATACAGTCGACATATTGTATATGTACAGTTACTTAATACAGTCGACATATTGTATATGTACAGTTACTTAATACAGTCGACATATTGTATATGTACAGTTACTTAATACAGTCGACATATTGTATATGTACAGTTACTTAATACAGTCGACATATTGTATATGTACAGTTACTTAATACAGTCGACATATTGTATATGTACAGTTATATAATACAGTCGACATATTGTATATGTACAGTTACTTAATACAGTCGACATATTGTATATGTACAGTTACTTAATACAGTCGACATATTGTATATGTACAGTTACTTAATACAGTCGACATATTGTATATGTACAGTTACTTAATACAGTCGACATATTGTATATGTACAGTTACTTAATACAGTCGACATATTGTAGTTATGTCGACAGTTACTTAATACAGTCGACATATTGTATATGTACAGTTACTTAATACAGTCGACATATTGTATATGTACAGTTACTTAATACAGTCGACATATTGTATATGTACAGTTACTTAATACAGTCGACATATTGTATATGTACAGTTACTTAATACAGTCGACATATTGTATATGTACAGTTACTTAATACAGTCGACATATTGTATATGTACAGTTACTTAATACAGTCGACATATTGTATATGTACAGTTACTTAATACAGTCGACATATTGTATATGTACAGTTACTTAATACAGTCGACATATTGTGTATGTACAATTACTTAATACAGTCGACATATTGTGTATGTACAGTTACTTAATACAGTCGACATATTGTGTATGTACAGTTACTTAATACAGTCGACATATTGTATATGTACAGTTACTTAATACAGTCGACATATTGTATATGTACAGTTACTTAATACAGTCGACATATTGTATATGTACAGTTACTTAATACAGTCGACATATTGTATATGTACAGTTACTTAATACAGTCGACATATTGTATATGTACAGTTACTTAATACAGTCGACATATATGTACAGTTACTTATACAGTCGACATATTGTGTACAGTTAATAATACAGTCGACATATTGTATATGTACAGTTACTTAATACAGTCGACATATTGTATATGTACAGTTACTTAATACAGTCGACATATTGTATATGTACAGTTACTTAATACAGTCGACATATTGTGTATGTACAGTTACTTAATACAGTCGACATATTGTATATGTACAGTTACTTAATACAGTCGACATATTGTGTATGTACAGTTACTTAATACAGTCGACATATTGTATATGTACAGTTACTTAATACAGTCGACATATTGTGTATGTACAGTTACTTAATACAGTCGACATATTGTATATGTACAGTTACTTAATACAGTCGACATATTGTATATGTACAGTTACTTAATACAGTCGACATATTGTATATGTACAGTTACTTAATACAGTCGACATATTGTATATGTACAGTTACTTAATACAGTCGACATATTGTATATGTACAGTTACTTAATACAGTCGACATATTGTATATGTACAGTTACTTAATACAGTCGACATATTGTATATGTACAGTTACTTAATACAGTCGACATATTGTATATGTACAGTTACTTAATACAGTCGACATATTGTATATGTACAGTTACTTAATACAGTCGACATATTGTATATGTACAGTTACTTAATACAGTCGACATATATGTACAGTTACTTAATACAGTCGACATATTGTGTATGTACAGTTACTTAATACAGTCGACATATTGTATATGTACAGTTACTTAATACAGTCGACATATTGTATATGTACAGTTACTTAATACAGTCGACATATTGTATATGTACAGTTACTTAATACAGTCGACATATTGTATATGTACAGTTACTTAATACAGTCGACATATTGTATATGTACAGTTACTTAATACAGTCGACATATTGTATATGTACAGTTACTTAATACAGTCGACATATTGTATATGTACATATTGTATATGTTACTTAATACAGTCGACATATTGTATATGTACAGTTACTTAATACAGTCGACATATTGTGTATGTACAGTTACTTAATACAGTCGACATATTGTGTATGTACAGTTACTTAATACAGTCGACATATTGTATATGTACAGTTACTTAATACAGTCGACATATTGTATATGTACAGTTACTTAATACAGTCGACATATTGTATATGTACAGTTACTTAATACAGTCGACATATTGTATATGTACAGTTACTTAATACAGTCGACATATTGTATATGTACAGTTACTTAATACAGTCGACATATTGTATATGTACAGTTACTTAATACAGTCGACATATTGTATATGTACAGTTACTTAATACAGTCGACATATTGTATATGTACAGTTACTTAATACAGTCGACATATTGTATATGTACAGTTACTTAATACAGTCGACATATTGTGTATGTACAGTTACTTAATACAGTCGACATATTGTATATGTACAGTTACTTAATACAGTCGACATATTGTATATGTACAGTTACTTAATACAGTCGACATATTGTATATGTACAGTTACTTAATACAGTCGACATATTGTATATGTACAGTTACTTAATACAGTCGACATATTGTGTATGTACAGTTACTTAATACAGTCGACATATTGTATATGTACAGTTACTTAATACAGTCGACATATTGTGTATGTACAGTTACTTAATACAGTCGACATATTGTATATGTACAGTTACTTAATACAGTCGACATATTGTGTATGTACAGTTACTTAATACAGTCGACATATTGTATATGTACAGTTACTTAATACAGTCGACATATTGTATATGTACAGTTACTTAATACAGTCGACATATTGTATATGTACAGTTACTTAATACAGTCGACATATTGTGTATGTACAGTTACTTAATACAGTCGACATATTGTATATGTACAGTTACTTAATACAGTCGACATATTGTATATGTACAGTTACTTAATACAGTCGACATATTGTATATGTATAGTTACTTAATACAGTCGACATATTGTATATGTACAGTTACTTAATACAGTCGACATATTGTATGTATGTTACTTAATACAGTCGACATATTGTATATGTTAATACAGTCGACATATTGTATATGTACAGTTACTTAATACAGTCGACATATTGTATATGTACAGTTACTTAATACAGTCGACATATTGTATATGTACAGTTACTTAATACAGTCGACATATTGTATATGTACAGTTACTTAATACAGTCGACATATTGTGTATGTACAGTTACTTAATACAGTCGACATATTGTATATGTACAGTTACTTAATACAGTCGACATATTGTATATGTACAGTTACTTAATACAGTCGACATATTGTATATGTACAGTTACTTAATACAGTCGACATATTGTATATGTACAGTTACTTAATACAGTCGACATATTGTGTATGTATAATACAGTCGACATATTGTATATGTACAGTTACTTAATACAGTCGACATATTGTATGTGTATAATGTCGACATATTGTATATGTAGTTTCTTAATACAGTCGACATATTGTATATGTACAGTTACTTAATACAGTCGACATATTGTATATGTACAGTTACTTAATACAGTCGACATATTGTATATGTACAGTTACTTAATACAGTCGACATATTGTATATGTACAGTTACTTAATACAGTCGACATATTGTATATGTACAGTTACTTAATACAGTCGACATATTGTATATGTACAGTTACTTAATACAGTCGACATATTGTATATGTACAGTTACTTAATACAGTCGACATATTGTATATGTACAGTTACTTAATACAGTCGACATATTGTATATGTACAGTTACTTAATACAGTCGACATATTGTATATGTACAGTTACTTAATACAGTCGACATATTGTATGTATGTTACTTAATACAGTCGACATTATGTACAGTTACTTAATACAGTCGACATATTGTATATGTACAGTTACTTAATACAGTCGACATATTGTATATGTACAGTTACTTAATACAGTCGACATATTGTATATGTACAGTTACTTAATACAGTCGACATATTGTGTATGTACAGTTACTTAATACAGTCGACATATTGTGTATGTACAGTTACTTAATACAGTCGACATATTGTATATGTACAGTTACTTAATACAGTCGACATATTGTGTATGTACAGTTACTTAATACAGTCGACATATTGTATATGTACAGTTACTTAATACAGTCGACATATTGTATATGTACAGTTACTTAATACAGTCGACATATTGTATATGTACAGTTACTTAATACAGTCGACATATTGTATATGTACAGTTACTTAATACAGTCGACATATTGTATATGTACAGTTACTTAATACAGTCGACATATTGTATATGTACAGTTACTTAATACAGTCGACATATTGTATATGTACAGTTACTTAATACAGTCGACATATTGTATATGTACAGTTACTTAATACAGTCGACATATTGTATATGTACAGTTACTTAATACAGTCGACATATTGTATATGTACAGTTACTTAATACAGTCGACATATTGTATATGTACAGTTACTTAATACAGTCGACATATTGTATATGACTTAATTGTCGACATATATGTACAGTTACTTAATACAGTCGACATATTGTATATGTACAGTTACTTAATACAGTCGACATATTGTATATGTACAGTTACTTAATACAGTCGACATATTGTATATGTACAGTTACTTAATACAGTCGACATATTGTATATGTACAGTTACTTAATACAGTCGACATATTGTATATGTACAGTTACTTAATACAGTCGACATATTGTATATGTACAGTTACTTAATACAGTCGACATATTGTATATGTACAGTTACTTAATACAGTCGACATATTGTATATGTACAGTTACTTAATACAGTCGACATATTGTATATGTACAGTTACTTAATACAGTCGACATATTGTATATGTACAGTTACTTAATACAGTCGACATATTGTATATGTACAGTTACTTAATACAGTCGACATATTGTGTATGTACAGTTACTTAATACAGTTGAAATATTGTATATGTACAGTTACTTAATACAGTCGACATATTGTATATGTACAGTTACTTAATACAGTCGACATATTGTATATGTACAGTTACTTAATACAGTCGACATATTGTATATGTACAGTTACTTAATACAGTCGACATATTGTATATGTACAGTTACTTAATACAGTCGACATATTGTATATGTACAGTTACTTAATACAGTCGACATATTGTATATGTACAGTTACTTAATACAGTCGACATATTGTATATGTACAGTTACTTAATACAGTCGACATATTGTGTATGTACAGTTACTTAATACAGTCGACATATTGTATATGTACAGTTACTTAATACAGTCGACATATTGTATATGTACAGTTACTTAATACAGTCGACATATTGTATATGTACAGTTACTTAATACAGTCGACATATTGTATATGTACAGTTACTTAATACAGTCGACATATTGTCGACATATGTACAGTTACTTAATACAGTCGACATATTGTATATGTACAGTTACTTAATACAGTCGACATATTGTGTATGTACAGTTACTTAATACAGTCGACATATTGTATATGTACAGTTACTTAATACAGTCGACATATTGTATATGTACAGTTACTTAATACAGTCGACATATTGTATATGTACAGTTACTTAATACAGTCGACATATTGTATATGTACAGTTACTTAATACAGTCGACATATTGTATATGTACAGTTACTTAATACAGTCGACATATTGTATATGTACAGTTACTTAATACAGTCGACATATATGTGTATATGTACAGTTACTTAATACAGTCGACATATTGTATATGTACAGTTACTTAATACAGTCGACATATTGTATATGTACAGTTACTTAATACAGTCGACATATTGTATATGTACAGTTACTTAATACAGTCGACATATTGTATATGTACAGTTACTTAATACAGTCGACATATTGTATATGTACAGTTACTTAATACAGTCGACATATTGTATATGTACAGTTACTTAATACAGTCGACATATTGTATATGTACAGTTACTTAATACAGTCGACATATTGTATATGTACAGTTACTTAATACAGTCGACATATTGTATATGTACAGTTACTTAATACAGTCGACATATTGTATATGTACAGTTACTTAATAATACAGTCGACATATTGTATATGTACAGTTACTTAATACAGTCGACATATTGTATATGTACAGTTACTTAATACAGTCGACATATTGTATATGTACAGTTACTTAATACAGTCGACATATTGTATATGTACAGTTACTTAATACAGTCGACATATTGTATATGTACAGTTACTTAATACAGTCGACATATTGTGTATGTACAGTTACTTAATACAGTCGACATATTGTATATGTACAGTTACTTAATACAGTCGACATATTGTATATGTACAGTTACTTAATACAGTCGACATATTGTATATGTACAGTTACTTAATACAGTCGACATATTGTATATGTACAGTTACTTAATACAGTCGACATATTGTATATGTACAGTTACTTAATACAGTCGACATATTGTATATGTACAGTTACTTAATACAGTCGACATATTGTATATGTACAGTTACTTAATACAGTCGACATATTGTATATGTACAGTTACTTAATACAGTCGACATATTGTGTATGTATATACAGTTACTTAATACAGTCGACATATTGTGTATGTACAGTTACTTAATACAGTCGACATATTGTATATGTACAGTTACTTAATACAGTCGACATATTGTATATGTACAGTTACTTAATACAGTCGACATATTGTATATGTACAGTTACTTAATACAGTCGACATATTGTATATGTACAGTTACTTAATACAGTCGACATATTGTTATGTACAGTTATATGTAATACAGTCGACATATTGTATATGTACAGTTACTTAATACAGTCGACATATTGTATATGTACAGTTACTTAATACAGTCGACATATTGTATATGTACAGTTACTTAATACAGTCGACATATTGTATATGTACAGTTACTTAATACAGTCGACATATTGTATATGTACAGTTACTTAATACAGTCGACATATTGTATATGTACAGTTACTTAATACAGTCGACATATTGTATATGTACAGTTACTTAATACAGTCGACATATTGTATATGTACAGTTACTTAATACAGTCGACATATTGTGTATGTACAGTTACTTAATACAGTCGACATATTGTATATGTACAGTTACTTAATACAGTCGACATATTGTATATGTACAGTTACTTAATACAGTCGACATATTGTATATGTACAGTTACTTAATACAGTCGACATATTGTATATGTACAGTTACTTAATACAGTCGACATATTGTATATGTACAGTTACTTAATACAGTCGACATATTGTATATGTACAGTTACTTAATACAGTCGACATATTGTGTATGTACAGTTACTTAATACAGTCGACATATTGTATATGTACAGTTACTTAATACAGTCGACATATTGTGTATGTACAGTTACTTAATACAGTCGACATATTGTGTATGTACAGTTACTTAATACAGTCGACATATTGTGTATGTACAGTCGACAGTTACAGTTACTTAATACAGTCGACATATTGTATATGTACAGTTACTTAATACAGTCGACATATTGTATATGTACAGTTATATAATACAGTCGACATATTGTATATGTACAGTTACTTAATACAGTCGACATATTGTATATGTACAGTTACTTAATACAGTCGACATATTGTATATGTACAGTTACTTAATACAGTCGACATATTGTGTATGTACAGTTACTTAATACAGTCGACATATTGTATATGTACAGTTACTTAATACAGTCGACATATTGTATATGTACAGTTACTTAATACAGTCGACATATTGTGTATGTACAGTTACTTAATACAGTCGACATATTGTATATGTACAGTTACTTAATACAGTCGACATATTGTATATGTACAGTTACTTATTCTTCTATGAGAACTGACTGACGTACATTTCAGTCACTAACTTTAAGCATTATTGAAATCTCAGGTACACTGAATACTTCATGGGTCAGTAATCACCATTCATTAAGTGTAACAAAATCTTAACATTCAGATCAAATACTTCACTTTCATTCATTTCTTGTTTCACAGTTGTATTCTCTGTATAATTCATCCTGTTGTATTATACAACACTTTACAATGATCTTATACAAAGATACATGTGTTTTAGAGCCACATGTATATGTATATTCACACATGTGCAATGCTATATATACTTTCTTCGTCTTAACGTATACAAGTCAAACTTCCTCTGCCTGGCATGTCAGTACCTTTGTAACGCATGTGAACTAATCCACTAGCTGTATACTGTTACGAGCTGTCGTATGTTACATATTAACTACAACACATTTTCTCAGCATTCAAGTAACCACCAGCATAATTTACTTGAGGTATGATTTTCAGCTGAACGTTCACTCAGCCAAGAGTAATATTTCTCATTTTACTACAGTATATATTAATAAACACCCAGACCCTTATAGGATAAATATAGAAGCTACTAGCTAGTTCTGCTACTTGTGTTGGTGGCTGTCAGTATTATATCGCTGTACAATGACTGATCCGCTTGCTATAATTACTGAGACAGAAAAATTAAAAAGAAAGGTCCAACAAAACAAGGATTTTTACACTTGGCATATTAGAATATCAGCTTTATATTCCATGTTGAAAGAATATACAATTTTAATAGTACTAAGGGAAAGGTTCTACATATTTAAACAAACAGGTCTTGTGGGTTCTGTTCTGTGGTACTTCTGTCACTCGACTAAATAAAGCGAATGAATCATTAGATATCATTTTGTCCAAGAAAAGTACTTGTTAACTTATAAAGTGCGTGTTCCATTAGTTTACATCTACTCACATCAGCTATCCTAACTGTGACAATTGAACATCTTTTACTGTGTATTCGATGTACATATCGCCATGAAATTCCGATAGACAGTTCAGAAAGTAAGAATTCCAACTTTCTTTTAGTCAAAGGTCATGCAATCATTGACTGTCCTAACTGCTTGTCCCTTAAATAACCCCAGGCTTACCAATCAAGAGGTCATCAGCAGTGTCTCAATCAACCATCATAGCTATGATAAAATTACTCATCTGGTTCATAGCCTACTTGTATCTCTTTTCTTTTCATCAGCAGATATGAAATGAGACAACATTGTCATCTACTTTCTACTCATCAGTCCTAGCTTTTAATTGTAAATCGAGAGTGTATGAGTGGTTCGTTTCTGATATACACAGTTTGGGGTCGAGACTGAATGAGTGGTTCGTTTCTAATATACATAGTTTGGGGTCGAGAGTGTATGAGTGGTTCGTTTCTAATATACATACAACACTTATTAATACCACAAAACTGCTGTAACTAGTACATAAACAGATCAACCTGTCAGAGTGTGAGATCAGAATATATGGAGCCACAGACAACCTTCTTATTTATCTCTGATACATACCAAAGCCATACCCAGTCTCTGTGCTACAACATACAATTTTCCATAGTTTCTCTCTCTCATATGGAAGTATTTCTTAGATATACAAATGCAAACATATGCGCATAAATTAATGCATACCTCAACCACATCATATATTCTTGCAGACATATTCTGCCAAAACAAAGCTACGAGTAAAAATATACATCATGTATACAAAGAACAGTCTAAATATAAAAAGATTAATAAATAGCACATTAATCTCTGTTCATATGTACTGTATACACCATAACATACAGCAAGGGTTCATCACAACTGACTCAGCTCGAACTAGCAAACATATACTTAATAGTTTGTATTATCTATTCTACTAAACCATCAAATTTGGAATGATAAGGTAAAGCTTGAATATTTACCGACCATAGCACTTAGAGAACTTAAAGAATGGCTGTCTGTAGAAAGTAGCTACCGACCCACTTTTATCTCTTCAGGTGCAACAGAGTGTGCCAGTAAATGTTCTTAAAACACATTAACTACAGACTTACTGAAGTACCAACTAATGAATAAGTCTCAGCCAATAAGCGATAACGATTCCCTAATTCAGTCTCAAGGAAAATATCAGCGATATCCAGGATTAGTCTCTCGTTGTAAGAACCAGTTGATAGTTTAGCCTCTTTTGAATATCTGCATTCAGGAGTCATGAGTGTACAGCTAGCTTTGGTTTTAAGTTTTAAGTTTTATGTTTTAAGTTTTAGTCCATCATGAAATTACTTATGGCACTGCTCTCATTCCACAGATGTTTGTCATATATAGGCCAGCACTGGAGTTTCTGGTAATATTTGCTTGATGGAAAGAGATTCTTGCTTGGATTCCTTGATTCATCTAAAATATACCTCAACTTAAGAAGACAAGATAATGAATATAGGTTCAGCTAAGATCAAGCTCTACACACAATATGACTAGAATATTCCATGTTTACAGAAAGCTTTCCTATAGGAAAACAAAAGTAATGCCTTAGAGGAATGATCCATAACAATAGGTATCAGAGTGAAGGCACATTAGCGACTTTCTTTGTTAGCATTCTAAAGTTAAACCTACAAATACATGAAAAAAGTAAACCACATTATATAGTTTACTTTAACCAAAATGACGGTTAAACACACTGCGGTAAAACTGACAGTGTTCGCCATATTAAAATAATTCTTTATCATTTTAAATAAATTTGTAAGGAAATTAAGGTGTAAGGCTGATAGTTTGGGATGAACGTCTATCTCATAACCAGAATCAAGTCTGTTGTTAAACTCACAACACAAATGAATAAACCTCGTATTGAAAACATGGGAAACCTCGTTTGTGAGAAATCTAAGCGAGATCAAACACTATAATGCTATTGTCTCTAATAACACAAGCTTGTGAATTTAAACTTCATAAAGTTTGTTTTGCTTTTAATAAATGATTTTCCATAATTCAGCCACACAGACTTAGGTTGGTTTGAACTTCACGCAAAGCTACATTAGGGCTATCTGTGTTAGCCGTCCCTAATTTAGCAGTGTAAAACTAGAGGGAAGGCAGCTAGTCAACACCACTTACCGCAAACTCTTGGGCTACTCTTACCAACGAATAGTGGGATTGACCGTAACATTACAACGCCCCACGGCTGAAAGGGAGAACATGTTTGGTATCAGGGTGATTAGAACCTGCCACAGACTTGGAAAATAACATACATTTTTTTCTATCGCGGAAGGATTTTTTTAGAAATGAAGAAACTAAATCCTCTTAATTAGATCAAAATATTAGTTTATTTACCACAATGAACGTTTTTTTTATTCTACAGTGGGTGATAAGAAGTCGCGATTGATCTAGAGAAATCTACAGCCAATGGTTGTCAACATCTTATGTATACCAGAATGTGACCCGATTTCAACGAAAATGATTTATTAAAGTAAAGTTGGATATTACGTTTTAAAATTCTGTACGTGATGTCGTTTTGGTAACGTTACAATAGCTAAACTGTCAGTGTTTGGTAACGTTACAATAGCTGAACTATCAGGGTTTGGTAATGTTACAACAGTTGAACTGTCAGTGTTTGGTAATGTTACAACAGCTGAACTGTCAGTGTTTGGTAACGTTACAAGAGCTAAACTGTCAGTGTTTGGTAACGTTACAACAGCTGAACTATCAGTGTTTGGTAACCTTACAATACCAAACATATCAATGTGCAAGTATCACACAACCTAGGTTATCAAGTGTCTAGTGACACCATACTACCTAAGCTATCAATGTGCTAGTATCACACAACCTAGGTTATCAAGTGTCTAGTGACACCATACTACCTAAGCTATCAATGTGCTAATATCACACAACCTAGGTTATCAAGTGTTTAGTGACACCACACTACCTAAGCTATCAATGTGCTAGTATCACACAATCTAGGTTATCAAGTGTTTAGTGACACCACACTACCTAAGCTATCAATGTGCTAGTATCACACAATCTAGGTTATCAAGTGTTTAGTGACACCACACTACCTAAGCTATCAATGTGCTAGTATCACACAATCTAGGTTATCAAGTGTCTAGTGACATCATACTACCTAAGCTATCAATGTGCTAGTATCACATAACCTAGGTTATCAAGTGTCCAGTGACACCATACTACCTAAGCTATCAATGTGCTAGTATCACACAACCTAGGTTATCAAGTGTCCAGTGACACCATACTACCTAAGCTATCAATGTGCTAGTATCACACAACCTAGGTTATCAAGTGTCTAGTGGCAGAATACTACCTAAGCTATCAATGTGCTAGTATCACACAACCTAGGTTATCAAGTGTCTAGTGGCATAATACTACCTAAGCTATCAATGTGCTAGTATCACACAACCTAGGTTATCAAGTGTCTAGTGACATCATACTACCTAAGCTATCAATGTGCTAGTATTACATAGCCTACGTTATCAATGTCTAGTGACACCATACTACATAAGCTATCAATGTGCTAGTATCACACAACCTAGGTTATCAATGTCTAGTGACACCATACTACCTAAGCTATCAATGTGCTAGTATCACACAACCCACGTTATCAAATGTTGTTTGGCACCATACTAACAAAGCTACCAATGTGCTAGTATCACACAACCTAGGTTATCAATGTCTAGTAGCACCATACTACCTAAGCTATCAATGTGCTAGTATCACACAACCTAGGTTATCAAGTGTCTAGTGACACCATACTACCTAAGCTATTAACGTGCTAGTATCACACAGCCTAGGTTATCAAGTGTCTAATGACACCACACTACCTAAGCTATCAATGTGCTAGTATCACACAACCTAGGTTATCAATGTCGAGTGACACCATACTACCTAAGCTATCAATGTGCTAGTATCACACAACCTAGGTTATCTAGCGTCTAGTGACACCACTCTATCTAAGCTATCAATTTGCTAGTATCACACAACCTAGGTTATCAATGTCTAGTGACACCACTCTATCTAAGCTATCAATTTACTAGTATCACACAACTTAGGTTATCAATGTCTAGTGGCACCATACTACCTAAGTTACCAGTATTTGGTGACATCAAACTACCGGCGAATGTCATAATGTAATTATGATGTATTCCATTCCACTGCGATGTGACATCTCTTGTGAATGACTCACGAATTAATTGTTTATTGAAAATCATTTTAATATAACGTTCTAAACCCTCTACACATGTTCGTGTATATTAGTAATATGTATCAAATGGGAAGAACATCCTTACAGTATTTAGTCTACACTAAATACATTTCATTGTAATTAAATTAAGCTACCATTTAGTTATATCCGTTATCTTTTACGTTATTTTAATTAGTTGTGTCTTATGTTTTAATATGCTCGGTTCGCCACGTCTTCTCTTATAACAATCTACACATTCCTTTCCTATCAAGAAGGTTACACAATATTTATGTCAGAAATATATCAACTCCTTATTAGCTGCAATGTACAACTTTTGTATACAATAAAAAATAAACGTTAGATACCACAATGAACGTTTTTTTTATTCTACAGAGGGTGATAAGAAGTCGCGATTGATCTAGAGAAATCTACAGCCAATGGTTGTCAACATCTTATGTATACCAGAATGTGACCCGATTTCAAAGAAAATGATTTATTAAAGTAAAGTTGGATATTACATTTTTAAAAAATTCTGTACGTGATGTCGTTTTTGGTAACGTTACAATAGCTAAACTGTCAGTGTTTGGTAACGTTACAATAGCTGAACTATCAGGGTTTGGTAATGTTACAACAGTTGAACTGTCAGTGTTTGGTAATGTTACAACAGCTAAACTGTCAGTGTTTGGTAACGTTACAACAGCTGAACTATCAGTGTTTGGTAACCTTACAATACCAAACATATCAATGTGCAAGTATCACACAACCTAGGTTATCAAGTGTCTAGTGACACCATACTACCTAAGCTATCAATGTGCTAGTATCACACAACCTAGGTTATCAAGTGTCTAGTGACACCATACTACCTAAGCTATCAATGTGCTAATATCACACAACCTAGGTTATCAAGTGTTTAGTGACACCACACTACCTAAGCTATCAATGTGCTAGTATCACACAATCTAGGTTATCAAGTGTTTAGTGACACCACACTACCTAAGCTATCAATGTGCTAGTATCACACAATCTAGGTTATCAAGTGTTTAGTGACACCACACTACCTAAGCTATCAATGTGCTAGTATCACACAACCTAGGTTATCAAGTGTCTAGTGACATCATACTACCTAAGCTATCAATGTGCTAGTATCACATAACCTAGGTTATCAAGTGTCCAGTGACACCATACTACCTAAGCTATCAATGTGCCAGTATCACACAACCTAGGTTATCAAGTGTCCAGTGACACCATACTACCTAAACTATCAATGTGCTAGTATCACACAACCTAGGTTATCAAGTGTCTAGTGGCAGAATACTACCTAAGCTATCAATGTGCTAGTATCACACAACCTAGGTTATCAAGTGTCTAGTGGCATAATACTACCTAAGCTATCAATGTGCTAGTATCACACAACCTAGGTTATCAAGTGTCTAGTTACATCATACTACCTAAGCTATCAATGTGCTAGTATTACATAGCCTACGTTATCAATGTCTAGTGACACCATACTACCTAAGCTATCAATGTGCTAGTATCACACAACCTAGGTTATTAAGTGTTTAGTGGCACCATACTACCTAAGCTATCAATGTGCTAGTATCACACCACCTAGGTTATCAATGTCTAGTGACACCACACTACCTAAGCTATCAATGTGCTAGTATCACACAACCTAGGTTATCAATGTCTAGTGGCACCATACTACATAAGCTATCAATGTGCTAGTATCACACAACCTAGGTTATCAATGTCTAGTGACACCATACTACCTAAGCTATCAATGTGCTAGTATCACACAACCCACGTTATCAAATGTTGTTTGGCACCATACTAACTAAGCTACCAATGTGCTAGTATCACACAACCTAGGTTATCAATGTCTAGTGGCACCATACTACCTAAGCTATCAATGTGCTAGTATCACACAACCTAGGTTATCAAGTGTCTAGTGACACCATACTACCTAAGCTATCAACGTGCTAGTATCACACAGCCTAGGTTATCAAGTGTCTAGTGACACCACACTACCTAAGCTATCAATGTGCTAGTATCACACAACCTAGGTTATCAATGTCGAGTGACACCATACTACCTAAGCTATCAATGTGCTAGTATCACACAACCTAGGTTTATCAGCGTCTAGTGACACCATACTATCTAAGCTATCAATGTGCTAGTATCACACAACCTAGGTTATCAATGTCTAGTGACACCATACTACCTAAGCTATCAATGTGCTAGTATCACACAACCCACGTTATCAAATGTTGTTTGGCACCATACTAACTAAGCTACCAATGTGCTAGTATCACACAACCTAGGTTATCAATGTCTAGTGGCACCATACTACCTAAGCTATCAATGTGCTAGTATCACACAACCTAGGTTATCAAGTGTCTAGTGACACCATACTACCTAAGCTATTAACGTGCTAGTATCACACAGCCTAGGTTATCAAGTGTCTAATGACACCACACTACCTAAGCTATCAATGTGCTAGTATCACACAACCTAGGTTATCAATGTCTAGTGACACCATACTACCTAAGCTATCAATGTGCTAGTATCACACAACCTAGGTTATCTAGCGTCTAGTGACACCACTCTATCTAAGCTATCAATTTGCTAGTATCACACAACCTAGGTTATCAATGTCTAGTGACACCACTCTATCTAAGCTATCAATTTGCTAGTATCACACAACTTAGGTTATCAATGTCTAGTGGCACCATACTACCTAAGTTACCAGTATTTGGTGACATCAAACTACCGGCGAATGTCATAATGTAATTATGATGTATTCCATTCCACTGCGATGTGACATCTCTTGTGAATGTCTCACGAATTAATTGTTTATTGAAAATCATTTTAATATAACGTTCTAAACCCTCTACACATGTTCGTGTATATTAGTAATATGTATCAAATGGGAAGAACATCCTTACAGTATTTAGTCTACACTAAATACATTTCATTGTAATTAAATTAAGCTACCATTTAGTTATATCCGTTATCTTTTACGTTATTTTAATTAGTTGTGTCTTATGTTTTAATATGCTCGGTTCGCCACGTCTTCTCTTATAACAATCTACACATTCCTTTCCTATCAAGAAGGTTACACAATATTTATGTCAGAAATATATCAACTCCTTATTAGCTGCAATGTACAACTTTTGTATACAATAAAAAATAAACGTTAGATACCACAATGAACGTTTTTTTTATTCTACAGTGGGTGATAAGAAGTCGCGATTGATCTAGAGAAATCTACAGCCAATGGTTGTCAACATCTTATGTATACCAGAATGTGACCCGATTTCAACGAAAATGATTTATTAAAGTAAAGTTGGATATTACGTTTTTAAAAAATTCTGTACGTGATGTCGTTTTTGGTAACGTTACAATAGCTAAACTGTCAGTGTTTGGTAACGTTACAATAGCTGAACTATCAGGGTTTGGTAATGTTACAACAGTTGAACTGTCAGTGTTTGGTAATGTTACAACAGCTGAACTGTCAGTGTTTGGTAACGTTACAAGAGCTAAACTGTCAGTGTTTGGTAACGTTACAACAGCTGAACTATCAGTGTTTGGTAACCTTACAACACAGCTGAACTATCAGTGTTTGGTAACATTACAATACCAAACATATCAATGTGCAAGTATCACACAACCTAGGTTATCAAGTGTCTAGTGACACCATACTACCTAAGCTATCAATGTGCTAGTATCACACAACCTAGGTTATCAAGTGTCTAGTGACACCATACTACCTAAGCTATCAATGTGCTAATATCACACAACCTAGGTTATCAAGTGTTTAGTGACACCACACTACCTAAGCTATCAATGTGCTAGTATCACACAATCTAGGTTATCAAGTGTTTAGTGACACCACACTACCTAAGCTATCAATGTGCTAGTATCACACAATCTAGGTTATCAAGTGTTTAGTGACACCACACTACCTAAGCTATCAATGTGCTAGTATCACACAATCTAGGTTATCAAGTGTCTAGTGACATCATACTACCTAAGCTATCAATGTGCTAGTATCACACAACCTAGGTTATCAAGTGTCCAGTGACACCATACTACCTAAGCTATCAATGTGCTAGTATCACACAACCTAGGTTATCAAGTGTCCAGTGACACCATACTACCTAAACTATCAATGTGCTAGTATCACACAACCTGGGTTATCAAGTGTCTAGTGGCAGAATACTACCTAAGCTATCAATGTGCTAGTATCACACAACCTAGGTTATCAAGTGTCTAGTGGCATAATACTACCTAAGCTATCAATGTGCTAGTATCACACAACCTAGGTTATCAAGTGTCTAGTGACATCATACTACCTAAGCTATCAATGTGCTAGTATCACACATAGCCTACGTTATCAATGTCTAGTGACACCATACTACCTAAGCTATCAATGTGCTAGTATCACACAACCTAGGTTATCAAGTGTTTAGTGGCACCATACTACCTAAGCTATCAATGTGCTAGTATCACACCACCTAGGTTACCAATGTCTAGTGACACCACACTACCTAAGCTACCAATGTGCTAGTATCACACAACCTAGGTTATCAATGTCTAGTGGCACCATACTACATAAGCTATCAATGTGCTAGTATCACACAACCTAGGTTATCAATGTCTAGTGACACCATACTACCTAAGCTATCAATGTGCTAGTATCACACAACCCACGTTATCAAATGTTGTTTGGCACCATACTAACTAGCTACCAATGTGCTAGTATCACACAACCTAGGTTATCAATGTCTAGTGGCACCATACTACCTAAGCTATCAATGTGCTGGTATCACACAACCTAGGTTATCAAGTGTCTAGTGACACCATACTACCTAAGCTATTAACGTGCTAGTATCACACAGCCTAGGTTATCAAGTGTCTAATGACACCACACTACCTAAGCTATCAATGTGCTAGTATCACACAACCTAGGTTATCAATGTCTAGTGACACCACTCTATCTAAGCTATCAATTTGCTAGTATCACACAACTTAGGTTATCAATGTCTAGTGACACCATACTACCTAAGTTACCAGTATTTGGTGACATCAAACTACCGGCGAATGTCATAATGTAATTATGATGTATTCCATTCCACTGCGATGTGACATCTCTTGTGAATGTCTCACGAATTAATTGTTTATTGAAAATCATTTTAATATAACGTTCTAAACCCTCTACACATGTTCGTGTATATTAGTAATATGTATCAAATGGGAAGAACATCCTTACAGTATTTAGTCTACACTAAATACATTTCATTGTAATTAAATTAAGCTACCATTTAGTTATATCCGTTATCTTTTACGTTATTTTAATTAGTTGTGTCTTATGTTTTAATATGCTCGGTTCGCCACGTCTTCTCTTATAACAATCTACACATTCCTTTCCTATCAAGAAGGTTACACAATATTTATGTCAGAAATATATCAACTCCTTATTAGCTGCAATGTACAACTTTTGTATACAATAAAAAATAAACGTTAGATACCACAATGAACGTTTTTTTATTCTACAGTGGGTGATAAAAGTCGCGATTGATCTAGAAAATCTACAGCCAATGGTTGTCAACATCTTATGTATACCAGAATGTGACCCGATTTCAACGAAAATGATTTATTAAAGTAAAGTTGGATATTACGTTTTTAAAAAATTCTGTACGTGATGTCGTTTTTGGTAACGTTACAATAGCTAAACTGTCAGTGTTTGGTAACGTTACAACAGCTGAACTATCAGTGTTTGGTAACCTTACAACAGCTGAACTATCAGTGTTTGGTAACATTACAATACCAAACATATCAATGTGCAAGTATCACACAACCTAGGTTATCAAGTGTCTAGTGACACCATACTACCTAAGCTATCAATGTGCTAGTATCACACCTAGGTTATCAAGTGTCTAGTGACACCATACTACCTAAGCTATCAATGTGCTAATATCACACAACCTAGGTTATCAAGTGTTTAGTGACACCACACTACCTAAGCTATCAATGTGCTAGTATCACACAATCTAGGTTATCAAGTGTTTAGTGACACCACACTACCTAAGCTATCAATGTGCTAGTATCACACAATCTAGGTTATCAAGTGTTTAGTGACACCACACTACCTAAGCTATCAATGTGCTAGTATCACACAATCTAGGTTATCAAGTGTCTAGTGACATCATACTACCTAAGCTATCAATGTGCTAGTATCACATAACCTAGGTTATCAAGTGTCCAGTGACACCATACTACCTAAGCTATCAATGTGCTAGTATCACACAACCTAGGTTATCAAGTGTCCAGTGACACCATACTACCTAAGCTATCAATGTGCTAGTATCACACAACCTAGGTTATCAAGTGTCTAGTGACACCATACTACCTAAGCTATCAATGTGCTAGTATCACACAACCTAGGTTATCAAGTGTCTAGTGACATCATACTACCTAAACTATCAATGTGCTAGTATCACACAACCTAGGTTATCAAGTGTCTAGTGGCAGAATACTACCTAAGCTATCTAGTATCACACAACCTAGGTTATCAAGTGTCTAGTGGCAGAATACTACCTAAGCTATCAATGTGCTAGTATCACACAACCTAGGTTATCAGTGACATCATACTACCTAAACTATCAATGTGCTAGTATCACACAACCTAGGTTATCAAGTGTCTAGTGACACCACATTACCTAAGCTATCAATGTGCTAGTATCACACAACCTAGGTTATCAAGTGTCTAGTGGCAGAAAACTACCTAAGCTATCAATGTGCTAGTATCACACAACCTAGGTTATCAAGTGTCTAGTGACATCATACTACCTAAACTATCAATTTGCTAGTATCACACAACCTAGGTTATCAATGTCTAGTGACACCACTCTATCTAAGCTATCAATTTGCTAGTATCACACAACTTAGGTTATCAATGTCTAGTGGCACCATACTACCTAAGTTACCAGTATTTGGTGACATCAAACTACCGGCGAATGTCATAATGTAATTATGATGTATTCCATTCCACTGCGATGTGACATCTCTTGTGAATGTCTCACGAATTAATTGTTTATTGAAAATCATTTTAATATAACGTTCTAAACCCTCTACACATGTTCGTGTATATTAGTAATATGTATCAAATGGGAAGAACATCCTTACAGTATTTAGTCTACACTAAATACATTTCATTGTAATTAAATTAAGCTACCATTTAGTTATATCCGTTATCTTTTACGTTATTTTAATTAGTTGTGTCTTATGTTTTAATATGCTCGGTTCGCCACGTCTTCTCTTATAACAATCTACACATTCCTTTCCTATCAAGAAGGTTACACAATATTTATGTCAGAAATATATCAACTCCTTATTAGCTGCAATGTACAACTTTTGTATACAATAAAAAATAAACGTTAGATACTGAAGCCACTAACACTGGCAGTATCGTATTAAAAACTCAACCAGTTTCTTTCTGAATACGTTGATTTGTTTTTCTTATAAATGTGTATTTGTACAGTTTATTAATATCAAATTCATTATTATAAAAACTAATCATGTGTAAAACTAAATATCCTTTATATCCATTTTTTTATTATTATAATTGATTGATTTTATTCTGTAATTCGTATATATTTAATAAGTTTGTAGTTATCAAGTGTCGTGCAACAGAACATTAAGTCTCCTCACTTCAAACCTTATTTAATAAATTATTTCACTAATACCGGAGTATAGGAACGAACAAGAAACTGTGGTTATATAGAGACTTCGAAAACATTTATTAAGTTAATAGCTGTATTACATACAGAGGATAAAATCGGACTTTTCTATCAATTTATATTTCGAGACAAACATGTGTTTGAGCAGTTCGAAAATAGAATTAAAATAGCAATCACTCACCTTGTACGTTTTACAAATTCAGTTTTCATACGTTGCAAACAATATTAAAATTAGGAGCTCACTACTTTCTCCCTATAAGGTCATTCCTTTTCTAGTTTCCGTCTGTACCCAAAAAATGTATAAATAGATTGAAGGTGACGAATCCGAAAAATAACAAAAATTCAATATTTTATTTGATGAATTTCATCTAACATTTTTACCCTGTAGTCAAAGGTTTTGTTCCATGTTGTCTTGTATACAAATATCTTTAGTCTGAAGTAGAAACAGAATTATTCTTATTAGGGCTAAAATAAAACCACTTTGACGTTTCTTAGTAGACTCTAGCACTATGGTTGCTGAGAGTTTGGATTCAAACACGATGGTTTTCCAAGGCTTTGAATAACAAAACAGAAACAAGATGTTTGCCGATATGATATTTGAAAGAGCTGTTATGATTTTTTTTCGCAGGATGAAGGAAAGAGGCCAGATTGAGTGTGAAGACAAATAGAAGAAATAATTTATTTATTAAAAACAGGCCAGATTGAGTGTGAAAACAAGTAGAAGAAGTGGTTTATTTAAAAAAAGGCTAGATTGAATATGAAAACAAACAGAAGAAATGGATTATTTATTAAATAAATAAAAGGCCAGATTCAGTGTGGAGACAAACAGAAGAAATGGATCATTTATTAAATAAATAAAAGGCCAGATTCAGTGTAAAGACAAACAGAAGAAATGAATTATTTATTAAAAAGAGGCCAGATTGGGTGTGAAAACAAACAGAAGAAAAGGTTTATTTTTTTTAAAGTAGGCCAGATTCAGTGTGAAGACAAACAAAAGAACTAGTTTATTTATTAAAATGAAAGAATGTAATGTAGAGTAAAAGCCGATTATGATATGACACGAATTACTACATCTGATGTCACACAAATTAAATAGGTCAGCTCCGTTATTTATCCAGTGACATATGTGGTATCTGTGTACCACAATCATCAGTACAGTGGAACATCTTCTGTACAAAAATATTCCTTCATCTGTAACATATACACGTTAGAACTCTATATTAACATCTTTCAACGAGAAAGGTTAGACCAACGTTTATAGAAACTTTCACGATAAGCCTCGTTTTTCCACTCAATCTGGCGATTCATTCTTAGTTGAACTAGCTTGGTCAATACATAAAAAGTAATTTATTTTGAATTTTATTGTTTCGTAGCACAAGAAAAATTGATATTTGAGTAAGCAAGTGTTTACTTATACTATGTAGAGTAGATATATACATCCAATAAAGGAATGTCAACATTTTATAACAGGGTAAATGGTTAACTCTTTGTTCTTGAAGGAAATACAGAAAGAAAATTCAGAAAGTGTAAAAACCTAAAAATAAATTTAGGATTTTTCTTTTATGTGTTTTATATTAATCATAAAACACAAAGTTAGAAGAATGTTATTTATATATAAGGCAAAAAAAACCCAGCAACTTCAAACCATGTTTAAAAGGCAACGCAATTACGCTTGATGGTGCGATCACATCAGATTAGTCGCGGCTTACATCGTGCCTTACGAAGCGTACAGATCTTAATGGTTACTTCAAACTTCCATGATAGTTATGTGCTATGTCCTGGTATTTTGACGCAGTATTTATTGGCTTTAAAATCCATACAAAACAAGCAAACGACATAAACTTTATGGCTTTCTGCAAAAAAAACGTAAAATTCACTTGCCGATATTAGAACCTAATGTGTATTTTAACAGTCGCAAAGAGGTCACTAGGATACATCACATCTTAAAGGCTAATCTGACGTTTTCAATCTCGCTAGGTTTAAGACTTCAACTAGTTCTTTCGCTCTAGGCTTAAGTCTCTTGACACTTTCACTCACTTTTTTCTCCTGTAAAATACGATATATCACGTAAGAAATGCTACTACGCATTCTTCACGCTTGTTTGATAGACTCGAACAGTTTGCAGCATTTTATCTTTTCATTATTTTCAAAACTGGATACGAATAAATATACATACATCCACTGTATTAGTACCTGACAGTCAGCACCCTCTGTAGAAATTATCAAACAACACAAGTGACGGTATGTTGAAAATTAAAATCGATATTTAAAACCGGTTTGGTGTGATGAAAAATAAAGCTAAAGAATATAAGTTATATTCAGTAAAAAACTATTCTACTCATCAGAATTTGATATTTTTCTTCTTACAGTTTGAAAGCCTTTTGCGATTATTAATCATAATATACCAATCTCTGATAGTTAAACACGAATGTTCATTTATCAGGCCCTTGTCATCAAAGAACCTCCCTTTACATCTTATGCCATAAAAATTACGTTTTATCTGAAGTTGTTTAAAAGTTTTACCAGTACAATTAATGGCACTTGTTAAATGGTTGATAAATTGACAATATCTCGCCAGATAAATAAAATAAGTGTAAAACACAACTGGTATTGGTTCTCCTTTACTTTGACGAAATATGGTGAAGCGAAAGTATCCACCTTAATTAATTGGGTTTGTTTCGTTGTTGGTTTTTATAACAGATTTGCATAATGGGCGCTCTAGACTCTGTCCATGGATTTTAGCATTGTAAATCCGGAAACTTACTGTTGACCCATGACCATAACTTTTTTTATGGTTTCCTAAAACTCGTAACTGTTCTGGAGAATCTTAAAATGATTTTCGTACATGTTATCAACATGCTGCAGGCACACCAACAAAAGGTAACGCACATTCGCAGACTAAATTTTCATATCAACATAAAGTGTAATAAAAGACATTTTTTTATTTTACAAAAAAGTCTAGAAATATAGTTATGAAGAATAAGGTAAAAATAAATGCTCGTTTCTTATTATCATTAAGGTAAACAGTTTTTATACAGGATTACATTATTAATTTAGTTGTATCAGTTCCTGGTACTTGTCGTCATATTTATCACAGGGTGCTCGACTCGTAATCTGAGGGTCGCCGCCTCGATTCTCCATCACACCAACTAAATGCTATGGTCACTCTTGTTATTAGATAGTAAAAGAATAAACCAAGAAATGGTGGTGGATGATAATGACTAGCTACCTTCCCCTATAGTCTTACATTGCTAAATTAGGGGCAGTTAGCGAAGATAGCCCTCCTGTAGTTTTGCGAGAAAATTCAAAATAAAACAAAAACAAAACATATATTTCATTCTTTGTTTAACTTTTACGGCCCGGCATGGCCAGGTGGTTAAGTACTTGACTCGTAATCCGAGAGTCGCAGTTTCTAATCCCCGTCACACCAAACATGCTCGCCGTGGGGTGTTAATAAGTTGCGGTCAATCCCACTATTATTTGGTAAAAGAATACCCCAAGAATTGGCGGTGGGTAGTGGTGACTAGCTCCTTCCCTCTAGTCTTACACTACTAAATTAGGGACGGCTATCGCAGATAATATTCGTGTAGCTTTGATCGAAATTCAAAACAATTGTTTAACTTTCATTATTATCGTGGTCTTTTCCGTATATTATTATCGCATTATATTTCAAGTTTTCTAGGTTTAACTTTATTTACTACTTCCATCTAACACTCAGAAAATCAATAATCTCTCAAGAGAATTGTTAAGTTCTGACATGTTATGACCTGTACTACAATTAACTGATTATTAAAAAATGGAGTATAAGTTGTAAGTCGTTTAATTTCTCGTATTTTATAAATGTTAGTTTTGTACTGTACCAACCAGCATGCTATCGGACTCTACACTTAAAGAATAAGTGTCGTGTTTATTTATCTCAGATTTTCAGCGTCTATAAAGTTATACTGTAGGAGTCGTTCAACATGTTTTCGTTTGTCGTCAGACATCGTTTAGAGGATTGTATAAAGTTTTAGTTATATTGGTGTTAACTCGTTTAAGGTACAAACAGTTTGTATCCGACATTTCGTTAGCGTGATATAGATCCAGTGTATCTTTCTTTGTTTAATTTATGTTTAGGGTTACCGACGAGGTCTATAATTCTGTGAAACTAAGATAACCATATAACGCACGTTGATCAAAGTGTAGATTGAACTGTATCTCCTTTGAAGTTAGGCTTAGATATTAAACAATTTTCAGAATAGTAAATTAAACGCTCCCCAGTGGCATGTCTGCGGACTTACAACGCTAAATTTAAGGTTTCGATACCTGTGGTGGACAGAGCACAGATATCCCATTGTGTAGTTTTGTGCTTAATTCAAAACAATGACATCAACAACTGGATTTAATAATTACAAACAACTGATGTTAATGTATACGTATTGTAAGTTACGTTTCACCTCATTGTTTTTAGTGTAATTTATATTGTTGATTCAAAGGTTTAATATATAGATATATACCTAGAAAAATAAGAAGGCGGTGGAATAAAGAAATTAGTCTTTCTGAGATACGTCATGGTAGTTTGAAAATGTTTTTTGCATATTTTATTAACCGACAGGCTTGTTTCTGGTTTGAAAAGACCTTTTGCACGAAACGTCTCCAAGTTAATAAACTACTACCTCAGTTTTTAAGTGTTACTTATCTCCAAAAATATAATTTCTTTATACTTAATGACGAAAAAACCATCTTAAACTAACGTTGTTGATAAGCAGGAAAACAGCATGTCAAGCAACAATCCTTATCCGGTTTTTCTGTGAGACTAAATCCGTTAAACAGTTAGGATTAGTCGTAGAAAAACGTTTTATTGTTTCATTGTGTTCAAATATTAAATAACAATAGAACTGGTTGATTCTCAAGCTGAAGTTGCCATACAACTAAAGAGCATGGAACAGTAGAATAACAACATTAAACATTATACAAGACTTGTATCTTAACTGCAGTGTACGAAACTTGTATCAAAGTTGTTTTAATCTCAGTAACCAAGTAATTAATACGTGTTTCGGTTTATGTTATTCCTAAATATCAAAGGGTATCTAGATGTAAGCAGATTGTGACCCTTGGATAAATTCAAAGAATACAACTTAAATTGTAAGATAAACGATGCTTTAAATGTCTAAACAGCTGCATCCTACATAAGACAGCCTATATCAGGAGTGGCAAAAACCGCGGATTTTTGACATACAATGTGCTGGTCAGCTCCTTTTTGCATCACAATCAATATAAAAGGTAAGTAAAATGTTCAAACTTTATAATTATTTACCGGGTATAAACTAATAATCCACTGAATTAAAACTGTTCAAGCTTTATAATTATTTACCGGGTATAAACTGATAATCCACTGAATTAAAACTGTTCAAGCTTTATAATTATTTACCGGGTATAAACTGATAATCCACTGAATTAAAACTGTTCAAGCTTTATAATTATTTACCGGGTATAAATTGATAATCCACTGAATTAAAACTGTTCAAGCTTTATAATTATTTACCGGGTATAAACTGATAATCCACTGAATTAAACTGTTCAAGCTTTATAATTATTTACCGGGTATAAACTGATAATCCACTGAATTAAAATGATGAGTAAATATATTGAGGAATTTAAATCCTAATTTTAATGTTAGATTTGAGTCAGAGATTAGAGAAATTTCGAATCAGCAAGGATTACAGAAGAATTGTTCTGGATCAGTAATTATACAAGCAAGGGTTACAGAGGAATTGTACTGGAGAATCAGCAATCGTACAAGCAAGGATTACAGAGGAATTGTACTGGATTAGTAATTATACAAGCAAGGATCACAGAGGAATTGTACTGGATTAGTAATCATACAAGCAAGGATCACAGAGGAATTGTACTGGATTAGTAATCATAGAAGTAAGGATTACAGAGGACTTGTACTGGATTAGTAATCATACAAGCAAGGATTACAGAGGACTTGTACTGGATCAGTAATTATACAAGCAAGGATTACACAGGAATTGTACTGGATTAGTAATCATACAAGCAAGGATTACACAGGAATTGTACTGGTGAATCAGTAATGGTACAAGTGGTGCTGACAATGTTTGTTTTAGTGGGCGTGGATTTCCATCGTGTGATTATGGCGTGTGTGGCTGCGTTACGGACAGTGAAATTGGGCGCTGTAGAGTTTGGTTGCGTTGCGCGTGTTAGAGATTATTGTTTCTTTTTACTTTAATTTTTTAGAAGTGTCTGTGAAAATTTTGTAAAGGAAGATGGCATCATCAAATTGTAAGAAGCGAAAGTATGAAGATGAAAACAGAATTTTAAGCCAGAGTGGGAGGAAGATTTTGTATTCAGCGTTAAAGGAGCCTGGCATAGCCAGGTGGTCAAGGCACTCGAATCGTAATCCGAGGGTTGCGGGTTCGAATCCCGTCACACCAAAGATGCTCGCCCTTTCGCCTGGATCTGTTATAATGTGACGGTCAATCTTATTATTTGTTGGTAAAAGAGTAGCCCAATAGTTGGCGGTGGATAGTGATGACTAGCTGCCTTTTCTTTAGTCTTACATTGCTAAATTAGGAATGGCTAGCGTAGATAGTTCTCGTGTAGCTTTGCGCGAAATTCAAAACAAACCAAAACCGTTAAAGGCGGTAAATCATCGTGTCTTATCTGCAACGTGTTACTCAGTCATTACAAAAACCAGTAGCTTGGAAACCCACTATGCAACATCACAAAAAAAAAAAAAACGTTTCGTCTGATTATCCACCTAAAATAGAATTATGGAAAAACTAGTTAACTGTGTTAAAATCATCACTAAATAGCCAGCAGACACTGTTGACAACGTTCAGTGAGGAAGTTGATACAACGACTGAAGCTAGTTTTGTTATATCATGGAATATTACTCATGCTTTATTTACACCTATATTCTGATGGTGAATTTGTTAAGAATGTAGCTGAAGTTGTTGCAGTGTTAGATCCAAATAACACCAAACTTCAGCGACTAATAGCACAAACACCAGCTTCCCACCACACTACAGAGAGAAGTACCTCCCACATCAGTGCTGGTGTTACAGGCAAAATACAAAATGATTTAAAGAATTCCCTTGCATTCAGCCCTTGACGTATCTAAAGACATACAAGACAACCCACAACTGGCAGTATTTGTTCGCTATGTTTCCTCTGATGTAACTGTGAAAGAAAAGATGTTGGACTTAGTGACACTAAAAGAAATAACTCGTGATGTTGACATTAAATATGCGCTTGACGGAGCCTTAACAAATGTTGATATTCCATTGGGTAAACTTGTCAGTGTTGCAACAGATGGAACACCTGCAATGGTGGGGAAAAATACAGGATTAAATGCGCTTATGAAAAGTGATCCCAGCTTGCCAGAGTTTTTTCCTGTTCATTGCATTATTCATCGTAAACACCTGGCAACAAGATTCTGTCCTCAACCGGGAAATTATGAATGGATGTAAGATCTAATGTTCCTTACTGATATAATGAGTCATAAGCTAACTATTAACTTGGCACTCCAGGGGAAGGATAAGATTCTTAGACAATTTTCAACTTTCAGAATAAAATACGAATTTTTCAAAGAGACATATTGTGAAGAAACATCAGTTACTTTCCAAATCCCAAAAGGAGAGTAAATACATTCCCTGACACTAAAATAAAAGACCACAAACTGGAAGAACACAAAGATAAATTACAAGGACTGCTTGATAAAGACCACAAACTGGAAGAACACAAAGATAAATTACAAGGACTGCTTGATAATTTCCTGGATAGGTTTGAGGAGTTGCACAAGTTGAAGCCCTTCTTCGCCTTTCTTGTAAATCCATTTATGGTTGATGTGATCACTGATGGTTGTCCAATTCTCGAACCTCTAGAATAATCTGTTGTGGAAATGGAAGTAATAGAACTACTGGAGGACCTGGGTCTAAAAATAATCCATAAACCCCATTTTACTATTGAGTTTTGGAAGCAAGTTTCAGAAATAAAATATCCTGAACTGAAGAAAACTAGTGTGCAACTCATCTCAATTTTTAGCACAACATACTGCTGTGAATCACCTGTACTCTGTAATAAAGTCTGTGAAGTCGAAGCATCGTGCAATCCTTACAAATCAATACCTGACGGAGCTAATTCGTGCAGCCTTGACAACATATCAGCCGGAATTTCAACGACTCACAACCAAGATGGAAACTCACACGACCTCTACTAGCAGTAAATAGCCTGATAATTGTGTGAATGTCTGTTTGTGTGAGAAAAATATTATGACAAGCCTACAATTTTGTAAGGTGGAATCTGATTAAAATATCTCTAATTTTATTGTTTTACATATTTTCCTCCATGTTATGACCAGATATTTACTAATACAAATAAATATAATTAAAAATATCTGTTTTTACCCCTTTTATTTTTATTTTTGGCTGTCTCATTTAATGTTAATAAAATACAAATTTGCATATTTTTCTAACGTGTTTCCGTAGTTCATTACCGTATTAAATACGCTCAATACAGTTAAAACAATAATCAGCCAGGATTTTGAAAACATTTGGTATATATATATGTATGTACTTTGTGATTATTAAAACTAATAGTAATTAGCAGTATAAATCTACATACGCTAATAAATATTATTACGTACATGTATTTCTTAATATTTATATAAGAATAAAACGTGTGTGTAATATTTGTTCGTGTCTTGTGGCTCTCAAACATCTGAGGTTTATCGTACGAGTGTGGCTCTTACGTTAAGCAAGTTTGGCTATCTTGATAAATTATGTTTGTAAACAATAGTGGTTTTAAGTTTCAAATATTTTAATTAAGATCGGAAACAGAAAATAACTTGCTAATCTTACTTTTAAAAATGATAATATCGCAGATGTTGATTTAGCATTTTGTGTCATTATATAATACAGATATACAAAATTTGTTCTTCATTAATTTAACTACATTTCTACACGACTTAGTTTGAATGTAAAGCATGTTTTGTAGTGATAAACAGTTAATCTGATGTATTTATATAATATAAAATAATTATCTTCCACACGACTTAGTTTGGATGTAAAGCATGTTTTGTAGTGATAAACAGTTAATCTGATGTATTTGTATAATATAAAATAATTATCTTCCACACGACTTAGTTTGGATGTAAAGCATGTTTTGTAGTGATAAACAGTTAATCTGATGTATTTATATAATATGAAATAATTATATTTTCTTGTAAATCATTTATTTTATCGTAAGAAGAAACAAATTTGAAATATTTTGTGAAGAAACTATTAAAGACTATATTCTAAAGAATTTCAAACTATAAACATATTGATATTAATTGTGATTAATCTTAGATAAAATGGTACTTTTATAACATGATAGATGGCAAGTCTTTACTTGTATTTATTGCACAATATGTTCGTCTCTGGTGATAGATGTCAGTTGTAAGTGATGAACAAGAATTAATGTGAGGGCCAAGATCTGATTTTCAGTCAATTTAGTGGCACATTTAAAGTGCATTATATGTGTTCTAAGGTCCCTAAAATGAAGAAACTATGATTGTAGTAACTGAAACCACTTTGGGGAGTCTCCATTAAGTTATGCTTGTGATGATTTTTGCTATTTTACTAATAACATGCTAGAACCAGTATATACTGCAGATATTATTACATTGGGCTGTAGCTCGGTATTTCATAAAGTAATATGTTTTCTTAAATAGTATATTAGTGTATTTTCAAATTTTTCATGAATGTTTTCATGTTCTTCTTGAATGAAGGATTTCACTCACATATCTTGATGATAATATATTGGGCTGTGACGAAACGTGTTTTATGTTAGAAACATAAATGGAGACTTCTATTAGATGTTAGAAACTGATATTCATGGTGTGTAACTTATAACAAAGGACTGAGCTACACTCATTTAGATCATTATTTTATACACTACGATCATTTGGTTTTCAGTTTGAACAGAGCAGAAATAAATTATTGATAAATTATAAACATAAGATGAGTATAAGTTATAATTTTTGACTGATCTTGTCTGACCTCATGACCTTCTACTTATGTCTAGCACAGATTAATTTTACTGAGTAGTGAACACAAAGTGTATCTTATTATAAACTATGGTGAATTTAGCAAGATACCAAAATTGTACAATAAAGTTCTTGTTGACAAACTGTGCATGCTGAATTGAAATAAACAAGTAGTAACATGAACATAATGTAAACATGTTGTATTAAATCTAATTCAGTATTTTTTTAAACTAAGATGAGTCTTGAAGTTCTGTTAACACTATGTGTTACACTTCTTAAGTTTTATTTTGTTTACATATATTAATAACTGTTTAAAATATATTGTATAATGAAAACAGTGTTGTATAAGAAAATACTGACTTGTAACTGACAATTAATATATTTGGTCGCTTTTCTATAAAGTGTAAGTGAAAGACAGTGTAACACTTGTTACTGTTTCAAATTCTATGTTTGGAAAGTTTCTGTTTTGGAACAGTCAATAATCTGGAGCCTATGAACTCATATTTTATGTTTGGTTTGCACTGAATCCTTATTCATTAGTGACATGACTGTAGTGTGATGTGTTAAAATGTATCATAATAAATTGAGTGTCTGTTTTGACATAATGTTACACTAATAAATAATATAAATCCTAACTTAAGTAGTTGTTTAGAAATAATGTAGAACATTTTGTACTAAAGCTAACCGAATCCTTAAGTACAGTTATATATGAAGTTTTGTTTTAAAATATTTCAGTATGTTTGTAAAGTCTTTGATTTTGCTGTTGTAAGGTATATTATGTAGTAATGAACAGTCAATGTGTTGGATTCAAAAATGTAAAATAAAATCACTTGATAAATAACTAAAGGTTCAATTAATATTAAAACCAGTAACCCTTTTTTTTAATTATAAGCATTGTTCCTGTTTAAAACATGTATTCAGTGCTTTAGTAAACTAGTAAGTTTAACTGTACATATAGTGAAGTTTTTAAGAAATATAATTTTTGGTTTGTCTATCAGTTTTATGTAAAGGAAAGCATTGTTTATTTTAGCCTTAAGCAAACACAATGGTCAATGCTTTCTAAAATTGTTATCAGCTGGGATGTAGCAACATTATGATGAATTTTGTGGTTTCTAATAATCAAAGTTTAGTTGGAGGGCATGAATTACAAATCTATGTAAGATAATCTTTCGAGACATTATAATTTACGCATAAGGAAAGTTCGTTTATAAGTTGTTCTCTACAATCATAAACATTCATTCATAAAATCTGAAACAAGAAAGAAGGAAGTTATAGACAAATATTTACAGGAAGATAAGAATAGTAATATTTATATAGATACTTTAAACTTTAGTAAAACAAATCAACTTATAAAGCTAAACATGAGATTTAAATGTCCTTTACGGGATGAATAAATGTTATAGAACATATTAATTATAGAAATGTAAACTATAGAACAAGTGAATTAGCAATAAGTGTTTTACATATATATAAACATCAACAAATGTTAAACATACGTCATGTAAGTTAAATATAGAAGTTAAACTATAGACCTAATGTGCCAGTGGAGTATTTTATATATAAAGCAACAGATATCGTTTACGTGTGTAAGGTAAATTAGTGGACATAATATTTGCTTCGTTCAAATAATGGATTTATTAATAAATTTTAGGACACATAATTAAATCTATGTTACAATGTTGATCAATAATTACATTCGCCTCTATTTCAAACTAAATACAAGTGGAGCAGTCCATAGGCGAGTAAGTATTGTAACGTATTTATCTGTTGATAGATGGCGCTAACCTAGATAATTTCAAATTTCAAGCTGAATAGAGCAAAACGGTCAGACCCTTATATATGTAAAAACGCCTCGTTTGGGTTGAAAAAAGTTTGTTTGTTTTTTACGCAGAGCACTCTTCTACGTAAAAAAAAAATACTCAACCCAAACGATCCGTTTTTACATATATATATATGTCTCTACAAGTGGGTTTTCTCGACATCACTGGTCACACCCTAATGTATTGTAACGTATTTTGTTGTGATAAATGGCGCCAACCTAGATAGAACTATACATTTCAGATCTTCAGCTGAATATAAAAAGTTGTCAGACCTTTATGTAATGAAGAAAACAAGCTAACAGAAGAAAACTGAAATAAACTAAACCAGTATTTCTTTATCACCTTTATAATTAGTGAGAATATGTTGTTTTCTAAATAATATTGAGTGGAATTTCAACTATAAAAGTATATAATAATTCTGTTATTTTGATAATTTATATTTTCTTATCATTTTGATCTTATATCCTAATTATTTGTTACAATGTTTTCTAATATTTCATATGACGAAAATCTTTGACGTTTTCTTTTTCTGTCAAAATTAAGTATGTATATTTAGCTACGTATATATACAATATTTATATTTTCTGTATCTTCCTGTCCAGCTGTTTATATTGCAATGAAGCACAGAAGCTCGCCCTGTTATATATCATAATATCATATTTTATCTTATTTGGTACATTACCTTGTTGATTGATATAATTTTACAAGCTATTTTTAATTGAACCACCCCAAACAGAAGTGTTTTTATTTTCGAGTAAAATGTAATTTTGGTCAGTTGTCAGCATATTATACCCTGACCTCTCAATATCTATGTTATTCTTGACAACTGGTAAGCTAAATAGACGGACTGGGTGAGAACCTAACTTCATTCGAAAGTACTTCAGTGGTAGAAATAACACCACCTGGCCATACCTAGAAGTTCACTAAATTACCAGTTGTATTTCGCTATCATTAATTTAAAACACAAAGAACTGAATGCTTAACTTTCCAGATTTCTGATGTAATGAGCAATTTATTTTAGTTGAATTTCACGTCCGAGAATGTAAGAACATCTAGTATTATTACAGATGAATAATAGAGTAACCAACAGAGTCAAAATATAGCATTATTTCATGTTTATTTTTATATAGCTGACATGACATCAGTCTATTTAAAACAAGTGACATTGTGGTTAAGATAACGATCAGCTTAAACGTTAATAAGGCAGTGAAACGTTCATATGAGTTTCAGCTGTGTTGTTCACTTATTTTTGTGAAGGTACACCATAGTTAGCAAATATCTGTTTCGGGAGTCTTACGGTTCAGTTAGAGACTGACAACAAGAGAATAATGTTACTTTATTGGCTAATGAAGCTATAATATGTTCATCCTTGTGATGTTATATACGATAATTGTAGTAGAAGCAGAAAACAGACAATAATGAATTTATAATGTGTTCATACTTGTGATGTTATATACGATAATTGCAGTAGAAACAGAAAACAGACAATAATGAAGTTATAATGTGTTAATACTTGTGGTCTTATATACGACAATTGTAGCAGAAACAGAAAACAGACAATAATGAAGCTATAATGTGTTCATACTTGTGATGTTATATACGATAATTGTAGTAGAAACAGAAAACAGACAATAATGAAGCTATAATGTGTTCATACTTGTGATGTTATATACGACAATTGTAGTAGAAACAGAAAACAGACAATAATGAAGCTATAATGTGTTCATACTTGTGATGTTATATACGACAATTATAGTAGAAACAGAAAACAAACAATAATGAAGCTATAATGTGTTCATACTTGTGATGTTATATACGACAATTATAGTAGAAACAGAAAACAGACAATAATGAAGCTATAATGTGTTCATACTTGTGATGTTATATACGACAATTATAGTAGAAACAGAAAACAAACAATAATGAAGCTATAATGTGTTCATACTTGTGGTGTTATATACGACAATTGTAGAAGAAACAGAAAACAGACAATAATGAAGCTATAATGTATTCATACTTGTGATGTTATATACGATAATTGTAGTAGAAACAGAAAACAGACAACAATGAAGCTATAATGTGTTCATACTTGTGATGTTATATACGACAATTATAGTAGAAACAGAAAACAAACAATAATGAAGCTATAATGTGTTCATACTTGTGGTGTTATATACGACAATTGTAGCAGAAACAGAAAACAGACAATAATGAAGCTATAATGTGTTCATACTTGTGATGTTATATACGACAATTATAGTAGAAACAGAAAACAGACAATAATGAAGCTATAATGTGTTCATACTTGTGATGTTATATACGATAATTATAGTAGAAACAGAAAACAGACAATAATGAAGCTATAATGTGTTCATACTTGTGATGTTATATACGACAATTGCAGAAGAAACAGAAAACAGACAATAATGAAGCTATAATGTATTCATACTTGTGATGTTATATACGATAATTGTAGTAGAAACAGAAAACAGACAATAATGAAGCTATAATGTGTTCATACTTGTGATGTTATATACGACAATTGTAGTAGAAACAGAAAACAGACAATAATGAAGCTATAATGTGTTCATACTTGTGGTCTTATATACGACAATTGTAGCAGAAACAGAAAACAGACAAAAATGAAGCTATAATGTGTTCAAACTTGTGGTCTTATATACGATAATTGTAGTAGAAACAGAAAACAGACAATAATGAAGCTATAATGTGTTCACACTTGTGGTCTTATATACGACAATTGTAGTAGAAACAGAAAACAGACAATAATGAAGCTATAATGTGTTCATACTTGTGATGTTATATACGATAATTGTAGTAGAAACAGAAAACAGACAATAATGAAGCTATAATGTGTTCATACTTGTGATGTTATATACGATAATTGTAGTAGAAACAGAAAACAGACAATAATGAAGCTATAATGTGTTCATACTTGTGATGTTATATACGATAATTGTAGTAGAAACAGAAAACAGACAATAATGAAGCTATAATGTGTTCATACTTGTGGTCTTATATACGATAATTGTAGTAGAAACCGAAAACAGACAATAATGAAGCTATAATGTGTTCATACTTGTGATGTTATATACGACAATTGTAGTAGAAACAGAAAACAGACAATAATGAAGCTATAATGTGTTCATACTTGTGGTCTTATATACGATAATTGTAGTAGAAACAGAAAACAGACAATAATGAAGCTATAATGTGTTCATACTTGTGATTTTATATACGACAATTGTAGTAGAAACAGAAAACAGACAATAATGAAGCTATAATGTGTTCATACTTGTGATGTTATATACGATAATTGGAGTAGAAACAGAAAACAGACAATAATGAAGCTATAATGTGTTCATACTTGTGATGTTATATACGATAATTGTAGTAGAAACAGAAAACAGACAATAATGAAGCTATAATGTGTTCATACTTGTGGTCTTATATACGACAATTGTAGTAGAAACTGAAAACAGACAATAATGAAGCTATAATGTGTTCATACTTGTGGTCTTATATACGACAATTGTAGTAGAAACAGAAAACGGACAATAATGAAGCTATAATGTGTTCATACCTGTGATGTTATATACGATAATTGTAGTAGAAACAGAAAACAGACAATAATGAAGCTATAATGTGTTCATACTTGTGATGTTATATACGACAATTGTAGTAGAAACAGAAAACAGACAATAATGAAGCTATAATGTGTTCATACTTGTGGTCTTATATACGACAATTGTAGCAGAAACAGAAAACAGACAAAAATGAAGCTATAATGTGTTCATACTTGTGGTCTTATATACGATAATTGTAGTAGAAACAGAAAACAGACAATAATGAAGCTATAATGTGTTCACACTTGTGGTCTTATATACGATAATTGTAGTAGAAACAGAAAACAGACAATAATGAAGATATAATGTGTTCATACTTGTGATTTTATATACGACAATTGTAGTAGAAACAGAAAACAGACAATAATGAAGCTATAATGTGTTCATACTTGTGATGTTATATACGATAATTGCAGTAGAAACAGAAAACAGACAATAATGAAGTTATAATGTGATAATACTTGTGGTCTTATATACGACAATTGTAGCAGAAACAGAATAAAGACAATAATGAATCTATAATGTGTTCATACTTGTGATGTTATATACGATAATTGTAGCAGAAACAGAAAACAGACAATAATGAAGCTATAATGTGTTCATACTTGTGATGTTATATACGTCAATTGTAGTAGAAACAGAAAACAGACAATAATGAAGCTATAATGTGTTCATACTTGTGGTCTTATATACGACAATTGTAGCAGAAACAGAAAACAGACAAAATGAAGCTATAATGTGTTCATACTTGTGATGTTATATACGTCAATTGTAGTAGAAACAGAAAACAGACAATAATGAAGCTATAATGTGTTCATACTTGTGGTCTTATATACGACAATTGTAGTAGAAACAGAAAACAGACAATAATGAAGCTATAATGTGTTCACACTTGTGGTCTTATATACGTCAATTGTAGTAGAAACAGAAAACAGACAATAATGAAGCTATAATGTGATAATACTTGTGGTCTTATATACGACAATTGTAGCAGAAACAGAAAACAGACAATAATGAAGCTATAATGTGTTCATACTTGTGATGTTATATACGATAATTGTAGTAGAAAAGAAAACAGACATAATAGCTATAATGTGTTCATACATGAAAACAGACAATAAGCAGAAACAGAAGTTATAATGTGTTCATACTTGTGATGTTATATACGACAATTGTAGCAGAAACAGAAAACAGACAATAATGAAGCTATAATGTGTTCATACTTGTGGTCTTATATACGACAGTTGTAGCAGAAACAGAAAACAGACAATAATGAAGCTATAATGTATATATGTGGTCTTATATTAGCAGAAACAGAAAACAGACAATAATATGTGTTCATACTTGTGATGTTATATACGATAATTGCAGTAGAAACAGAAAACAGACAATAATGAAGTTATAATGTGTTCAACTTGTGTTATAATGTAGCAGAAACAGAAAACAGACAATAATACTAATGTGTTCATACTTGTGGTCTTATATACGACAATAGCAGAAACAGAATAAAGACAATAATGAACTATAATTGTAGCAATTGTAGTAGAAACAGAAAACAGACAATAATGAAGCTATAATGTGTTCATACTTGTGATGTTATATACGATAATTGTAGTAGAAACAGAAAACAGACAATAATGAAGCTATAATGTGTTCATACTTGTGATGTTATATACGACAATTGTAGTAGAAACAGAAAACAGACAACAATGAAGCTATAATGTGTTCATACTTGTGATGTTATATACGATAATTGCAGTAGAAACAGAAAACAGACAATAATGAAGTTATAATGTGTTAATACTTGTGGTCTTATATACGACAATTGTAGTAGAAACAGAAAACAGACAATAATGAAGCTATAATGTGTTCATACCTGTGATGTTATATACGACAATTGTAGCAGAAACAGAAAACAGACAATAATGAAGCTATAATGTGTTCATACTTGTGGTCTTATATACGACAATTGTAGTAGAAACAGAAAACAGACAATAATATTATTAACATATCGATTGACTTTCAATTTATTTTTTATGTTTTTGTCATTCTTAAAAATAAAATCAGATACTGGATTTTACGGCCTAGAAATGTTGAAAGTATGTTCTAATCCAAATTAATATATTCAGAGACATAAATTACACGTAATTTTTTCACAGTTTTCAGTGAAAAAAGTAATGTTTTTTTTGAGCAGTAACAAATAACTTATATTTTAAGTTACTTATATAGGCTTGCGGTTGAAGATATAATATCTATTACGTTTCAAGTTAATCTCCAGTACATTATTTTATTGATAACGTACTGAAGTTTTAATTTTTTTAATATTCGGTCCGGCGTGGCCGAGTGTTTTAAGGCGTTCGACTCGTAATCCGAGGGTCTCGGGTTCAAATCTCCGTTGCACCAAACATGCTCGCCTTTTTAGCCGTGGGGGCGTTATAATGTGATAGTCAACCCCACTATTCGCTGGTAAAAGAATAGCCCAGGCATTGGCGGTGGGTGGTGATGACTAGCTACCTTCCCTCTGGACTTGCACTGTTAAATTAGAGCAGATAGCTGTCGAGTAGCTTTGAGCGTGCGAAATAAAAAAAAAAACAAAAACAAATGTATTTTCAAACTAGTTTTTATTATATTCGTGATATATATGTCCTTATAACAAAGCGTTGCAGATTTGTAGTTCTGGCTTGCATCACCCCAAGTTGGTTGCTGTACTTTTTGTGTATCGTATTTTTTTACTGCATTACGATTCTGAATGAATAGCCTTTCTAGTTTCTTATCAGTTCTATTATTTCTTTATGTGGTTGTATCGTTATTGATAGTTTTTTTTTTCATCGTTGTGTTTGCTGCGTATTCTTGGAAATGCGTAGAAATTGTATGACAATATACATCGGATACGGCAAAGTTTACTGTTTCTGTCGGTAAAATTTGATCAATGTATTTTTCGTATTCTGTCCAATTTGATTTTTTGTAGTTAAATTTTTCTTTTGTTTTGTTTAAGTGGGGGCGAGACTAGAGATATACCAAACCTATAGGTGGTCATTATCAATGACCTACTAAGAAGTATATGAATGTTCGACTGATATTGTTCAGCACAAATATAGGTGCAGTATTTCTCTGGTGCCATAAGCGTAGGAGATATGTGTCGGTGTTGCACCATTGAGTGGGACCATATTAGTTTCTCTTAGATATTTATATAATATTTAATCATTTGTATTTTTACCGTTAAAGGTAATATGCTCGCTATTAAAGTCTCCGGTAATTACTATGTTACGATTATGATTACATATTTAAGTCTTTGTTCGGTGAACAGTATGTGCCCGGAACTTTCATATGGGTATTAGTTTCATTTTTAACATATACATTCGTTTGAGGAAGTAATTTGTACGTCATTAGTTCTGATTTATATAGTTTTGAAGTTACACTTTTTCTCCTATATTTTATTATTATAGAGAAGCCTTTGTTTTTAAATCTATGAATTTCGTATAAGCAGATTTCGCTTATTACAAAGGTATCCGGCTTTGTTATATCTTCAATCTCGTGTTTCTTGGGAGTAATTGCCCCATGGATATTAATGTGTGCTACTGTCAATGTATTTATTTTGAATAGTTTTCATGACGAATGTGATAATTTTTGGTATGTATTTTTATAAGTTTTTCATTAATAGTTTATGAAATTGTTTGAGTTGTTGAGTTTTGTGTATTCTGTCATAATGTTTGTGAGAGTGGTTGTTATGACATTCTTTAGTGTATTTTCGATTTTGACAGCACTTGCGTGTATTTTTGTTTTTAGATTTTCTATTATTGTTTTGGGTTTGTCTTCTTCATTTATTTGGGTTTGTTCCTGTTTTCCATATATAGTATTTATCATTGCTGTGGCGTAGGATCTTTCATATATAGTGGTTTTGTTTTTCTCTATAGTGGCACATGTGGTATTTTCCTGTGGCTATGGTGTTGGTAATTCTAGTGCTTTGTTATTTGGGTGTATTATTTGCTTGTGTGTATTTCGGTTTATTATTTCGTATGTACGTGTTTTTTATGTTTTTATATTTTGGCATCCTTTGTACTTAGCTGTATGTTTTTCGCCACAGAATTTGTGTTCGGGGTTTTGTTTTGTGCACTGTGAGATGTGATTATCTCCACAGTCTACACAACGCGCTGTTGCTTGGCACGCGACCAAAACATGGCCAAAACTTTAGCAGTGGTAACATTGTGTTACCCACTATAGAGGGTATTATCGTTTGTTCTACCATGTTGTGTTCGTACCATATAATGATTACATTGTTCATTAACTGTGTTATGTCTTGTGTGTTATCAGTTTCTACCGTAATGAGGTTTGTTGGTTTTATTTGGAATTATTCGTTCTACTTTGGTGTATTTGATTTTTTGTGGTGTTATTCCTTCTTTTATGTCGTCGGTGTCTATTGTATTGTGCAGCCCTCGGATTACAAACGATTTGGGTGTTGACCTTAGCAGGTATATGGTCGTATCTCAGAACAGCTAGTATAGGTATCAACACTTTTATTGATAAACAGAGAACAATGTTTCAACCTTCCTAGGTCATCTTCAGGTTAACAAAGGCCAAACAGGTTATTTGACCTGTTTTAAAGTCGTTAGCTGGCCATTCTTTTACTAATCTGTTAAAGTCAGCGGGTTCCTGAATTTAGACCAGAACTCTTCTGGGCAGACGCTTAATGTTAGTTAAGGTAACATTAGGCTTACACCTGTATATTTCCTTAGCCAGTTGTGGCTTGTTATATGTGCCAGGGATACCTTGAATTATTGTGGCATATTTGGGTTGTCTGGTTCTGTTTTGTCTTGTTTTCTGTACGTATGTTTAGTTGTGTGCGTTTTTTCTAGAGTTGTTTTATTTTATCTTCCAAGTGTGAATCCTTCTTCGTCTGTGCTTACTTCATCTTTTTCTGAGTCTATGAATATTTTAGTGATTTTCAATATCCATGGTCTGAACCGAGTTTATATCATTTACCTTTAATTTAGTTCTTTTGAATTTTGTTTATCAGCCAGTGTAGCCTCGCCCTCACTTTCGATACTTACTGTGCTATTGTTTTCTTCAGTCGATTTACATATTTTTTTCTTTTTTTTCCTACTTTACAACTAATACTGGTTTCTCTGATCAGTTTTTCTTACTTTACAACGAGTGGTGGTTTTTCTTTGATAGATTGTTTAGTAACTGACATGAAGACTGTTGGGCTACTCTTTTACCAATAGTGGAATTGACCGTCACAATATAACGCCCCACGACTGAAAGGGCGAGCATGTTTGGTGTGACAGGGATTCTAACCCATGATCCTCAGATTATGAGTCGAGTGCCTTAACCACATGGTTATGCCGGACCTACTGTAGTTGTGGAATAGTGAAGCACAGAAACTTGTACAAATTAGTATGAGCTGGGAATTATCTTGTTTGACTACGGTTAAATGGGATGATGTTTTGATGTGGATAATCTGAAAATTTTTAGAGACAATACTAGAACTGTAATCTGGATTAATTGTGATATGATGTTATCCTTCATGTCCGTTCTGGTCTTGTTATTTCATCCTTTTACGAACGTTTTTTCTTTCAATCTGCTTTCTTCCCCACTAGCCAGTGGCTGTCTTCAATTTCAGTTAAGACCACTAAGGTTCATTAGTTAAACGACGACTAACTCCTGAGTTAAAATATATAAATATTTTATTCATGATTATCATGTGCTTCTTTCAATTTCCTTTTAAGCCTGTTTTTATCTGAAAGACGTTTCTGTGTTTTCTAGGCACTACGTAATTTTTAGATAGATATTAATATAGTAGGTTACTTTTTCTCTATTTGACTTTCTTGTTCTGTAAAGCTTTAAGACGTAATACTTATGAAAAGTCACTTTCTGGAACTACTTAGAACTTATCGTACAGATCCGAGAGCTACGGTTGAGGTGAGAACATAATCGAAAATGGAACTGGAACAAGTAGTCTCTTAAACCTAAAGCTTTAGGTAAGATCTATGTCTCTGATCTCAGTTTGTCCTTGGAACAGATAGGTGACTAAGGACACCGACAGCATATATTCAAAATGTGCTTGTTATATCCCATCTTTTCTGTGATGATGTGTTTGAAGTAATGCCATTGAATCACGTACTGTACCATAGAACAACCTGACAGAAATGGAAAATGAAGCAACATGCTCTAATCCAAAGCAACCTTCAGGACACATCACTGCCAATAATAACGATGATTACCAACCCCAAATGTCTCAATGTTTCAAGATTCCGCTGTCATTGGTTTAGATGAAACATCAGGGTTTCGAATACCGAGTTGCCATGACTTCATCATCAACGAGTTAGGTTTTTAAAGGTACCAAATGTGTGAGAGCTGGGTGTCCTCTTGTAACTACGCTATTCTGGTCACTAGTTATGAGAATGCTTACACACTGTTGGGAAGTAGGATTATTAGACACAAGTACCACTCAGAACAATGCTGCAACCGATGAAAAAAAATGCAAAAACAAGATCCGACTGCAGCTCTTCTGTCTAGTTTAAGTCAATGGAACCTGAGTATGATCTATTGAGGTTTAGTGTGTAACAAGTTGGTACTAAAATAAACGACCTTATAGCGTCAAGTTGTATTGAACACTTAATGTTTCACTTTACAGTTTCTGCAGAATAGTTCCTCAAAAAACAGAAACCGTAAATTGCAGTGAAACGTTTTGAGAAGCCTGTTTATAGGTTGCAAGGTTAAGGTTTGTGTCAGATATTGGTGGAAACTTCTTCAACAAACCTGTACTTTTTTCATGGATATTAATAGTGCCTTGTTTTCTATCACTGAGTTACATTGCTCATGATTGTCTAAACCAGTTTATTTCCTTGTTTTCTATCACTGAGTTACATTGCTCATGATTGTCTAAACCAGTTTATTTTTAAGAGCATTAATGAAGTTGTGGTCTATTACAGTATAATAGCTTTAACTAATGTTATAGTATGATAGCTTTATCTAATGTTATAGTATGATAGCTTTATCTAATGTTATAGTATGATAGCTTTATCTAATGTTACAGTATGATAGCTTTATCTAATGTTACAGTATGATAGCTTTATCTAATGTTACAGTATGATAGCTTTATCTAATGTTATAGTATGATAGCTTTATCTAATGTTATAATATGATAGCTTTATCTAAAGTTACAATATGATAGCTTTATCTAATGTTATTGTATGATAGCTTTATCTAATGTTATAGTATGATAGCTTTATCTAATGTTATAATATGATAGCTTTATCTAATGTTATAGTATGATAGCTTTATCTAATGTTATAATATGATAGCTTTATCTAATGTTATAGTATGATAGCTTTATCTAATGTTACAGTGTGATAGCTTTATCTAATGTTACAGTGTGATAGCTTTATCTAATGTTACAGTATGATAGCTTTATCTAATGTTATAATATGATAGCTTTATCTAAAGTTACAGTATGATAGCTTTATCTAAAGTTACAGTATGATAGCTTTATCTAAAGTTACAGTATGATAGCTTTATCTAAAGTTACAGTATGATAGCTTTATCTAAAGTTACAGTATGATAGCTTTATCTAAAGTTACAGTATGATAGCTTTATCTAATGTTATTGTATGATAGCTTTATCATATGTTATTGTATGATAGCTTTATCTAATGTTACAATATGATAGCTTTATCTAATGTTATTGTATGATAGCTTTATCTTATGTTATTGTATGATAGCTTTATCTTATGTTATTGTATGATAGCTTTATCTTATGTTATTGTATGATAGCTTTATCTAATGTTACAATATGATAACTTTATCTAATGTTACAGTATGATAGCTTTATCTAAAGTTACAGTATGATAGCTTTATCTAAAGTTACAGTATGATAGCTTTATCTTATGTTATTGTATGATAGCTTTATCTAAAGTTACAGTATGATAGCTTTATCTAAAGTTACAGTATGATAGCTTTATCTAATGTTACAGTATGATAGCTTTATCTAAAGTTATTGTATGATAGCTTTATCTAATGTTATTGTATGATAGCTTTATCTTATGTTATTGTATGATAGCTTTATCTAAAGTTACAGTATGATAGCTTTATCTAAAGTTACAGTATGATAGCTTTATCTAAAGTTACAGTATGATAGCTTTATCTAAAGTTATTGTATGATAGCTTTATCTAATGTTATTGTATGATAGCTTTATCTAAAGTTACAATATGATAGCTTTATCTAATGTTATTGTATGATAGCTTTATCTTATGTTATTGTATGATAGCTTTATCTAAAGTTACAGTACGATAGCTTTATCTAGACTAATGTTATATTATGATAGCTTTATCTAGACTAATGTTATAGTATGATAGCTTTATCTAATGTTATAGTGTGATAGCTTTATCTAGACTAATGTTATAGTGTGATAGCTTTATCTAGACTAATGTTATATTATGATAGCTTTAGACTAATGTTATATTATGATAGCTTTATCTAGACTAATGTTATAGTATGATAGCTTTATCTAGACTAATGTTAAATTATGATAGCTTTATCTAGACTAATGTTATAGTATGATAGCTTTATCTAGACTAATGTTATATTATGATAGTTTTATCTAGACCAATGTTATAGTATGATAGCTTTATCTAATGTTACAGTGTGATAGCTTTATCTAAAGTTACAGTATGATAGCTTTATCTTATGTTATTGTATGATAGCTTTATCTAAAGTTACAGTATGATAGCTTTATCTAAAGTTACAGTATGATAGCTTTATCTAAAGTTACAGTATGATAGCTTTATCTAAAGTTACAGTATGATAGCTTTATCTAATGTTACAGTATGATAGCTTTATCTAAAGTTATTGTATGATAGCTTTATCTAATGTTATTGTATGATAGCTTTATCTTATGTTATTGTATGATAGCTTTATCTAAAGTTACAGTATGATAGCTTTATCTAAAGTTACAGTATGATAGCTTTATCTAAAGTTACAGTATGATAGCTTTATCTAAAGTTACAGTATGATAGCTTTATCTAAAGTTACAATATGATAGCTTTATCTAATGTTATTGTATGATAGCTTTATCTAAAGCCACAATATGATAGCTTTATCTATGATGTTATGTTTACAGTACGATAGCTTTATCTAGACTAATGTTATAGTGTGATAGCTTTATCTAGACTAATGTTATATTATGATAGCTTTATCTAGACTAATGTTAAATTATGATAGCTTTATCTAGACTAATGTTATAGTATGATAGCTTTATCTAGACTAATGTTATAGTATGATAGCTTTATCTAGACTAATGTTATATTATGATAGCTTTATCTAGACTAATGTTATAGTGTGATAGCTTTATCTAGACTAATGTTATAGTATGATAGCTTTATCTAGACTAATGTTATAGTGTGATAGCTTTATCTAGACTAATGTTAAATGTTATAGTATGGCAGCTTTATCTAGACTTATGTTATTTATCTAGACTAATGTACCAATGTTATATTATCATAGCTTTATCTATACTAATGTTATATTATGATAGCTTTATCTAGACTAATGTTATATTATGATAGCTTTATCTAGACTAATGTTATATTATGATAGCTTTATCTAGACTAATGTTATATTATGATAGCTTTATCTAGACTAATGTTATAGTATGATAGCTTTATCTAGACTAATGTTATATTATGATAGCTTTATCTAGACTAATGTTATGTTATGATAGCTTTATCTAGACTAATGTTATGTTATGATAGCTTTATCTAGACTAATGTTATGTTACGATAGCTTTATCTAGACTAATGTTATGTTACGATAGCTTTATCTAGACTAATGTTAAATTATGATAGCTTTATCTAGACTAATGTTATAGTATGATAGCTTTATCTAGACTAATGTTATGTTATGATAGCTTTATCTAGACTAATGTTATAGTATGATAGCTTTATCTAGACTAATGTTATAGTATGATAGCTTTATCTAGACTAATGTTATAGTATGATAGCTTTATCTAGACTAATGTTATGTTATGATAGCTTTATCTAGACTAATGTTATGTTATGATAACTTTATCTAGACTAATGTTATAGTACGATAGCTTTATCTAGACTAATTATATCCTTTTTAAGATGTATTATTTTTTTCTACACGTTTATCTGGGTTATTTTTCATATTTATCTAACGCAGAAAATTTCCGCCCCGAAATATCATGATGGTTCAGGCGGCGGCCTCATTTATAATAATGGTAAAAGTAATAGTTAATATGTTTTCTCTTAGTATTTTTGATAAAGGAATATTGTTGAATTTATAACAAATTAAAAATTCATTTCTAGAATTTTTAGATATTAATGGAACTGTTATTTCAGTATTATTTTTGTTTTATTTGCTTCTATGTTGTTAAGCACAAAACTATACAGTGGACTATTTGTGCGTTGCCTATCAGGGGTACTAAAACCCATATTTTAGCAATATAAGACCCTTATACTTACCACTATGCCTGGTTAAGGCGCTCAACTCTTAATCTTTGGGTCACGAGTTCGAATCCCTGTCGCACCAAACATGCTCACCCTTTCAGCCGTGAGGACGTTATAAGGTGGCGGTTAATCCCACTATTCATCGGTAAAAGTGTAGCCCAAGAGTTGGCGTTGGGTGGTAATGTCTAGCTGCCTACCCTCTAGTCTTACACTACTAAATTAGGGACGACTAGCGCAGATAGCCCTCGAGTTGCTTTCTTGCGTGAAATTCAAAAACAAATATACCCCTCTGGTAGCTCAGTCGTTTGTTTTTTTTTAACTGACGGAATTGAACCCAGCGACCCTCAGATTACGAAGTCGACGCCTTAAACCACTTGGCCATGCTGGGCCTCCAGAGGGTATATTATATCTGAGAAAAATGATTGTTATATATTAATTTCATGTTAATTACGTGATTTTGATTTCATTCATATTTATAGGGCTTTAAATTTATTTGTGAAATCACTCATAATTCTACACGTTCACTCAGATTACATTCAATTTATTTTTAAGCGAGTTGCAGTTTAAGTTAAGATTTAACTTTACAAAGACTAAATTGTACATCCAGATGTACAAACATCAAGTAAGATGTGTGTGTACTTATGTAAACCATGTTCCTCACTTCACCAATTGGTTCTCACTTCAACATGCACATGGTTCTCACTTCAACATGCACCAATTGGTTCTCAATTCATGCACCAGTTGGTTCTCAATTCAACATGCACCAGTTGGTTCTCAATTCAACATGCACCAGTTGGTTCTCAATTCAACATGCACCAGTTGGTTCTCACTTCAACATGATATTGTTGAATGTACTCTTCAAGTAATCGTGTCCGAATTCCCTGCATTTTGTAACTTGACTTATCATTAGAGACATAAACATGTAACATTTACTGAAAATAGGACTATTATCAGCTACCAGTGGATATCAAGGTCTTCTGCCCGACAAATTAACAGCTGAACACAGTTTTCTGAATGACTCAACACCAGCACCCATGGCAACATGTGATACATTTTTCAAGTATCTGTTGTCAACAACAGATTACATAATAACAAATTAGCGATAAGCCAGAATTTGATCTTGAATATGAAGTCTGAGATGATGGAAGTCCTCCTGTCACCTAAAATTTCTTCCTAAAGCTTTACCAGTAACATAATTATAAATATTTCACGTAACTTGTGTTTTATGTGTTATCTACATTTCTTTGTATTTCCTTTCGTCTTGTATTATACACAGTTCAGGGTATATTCTTTAAATTAATTTTACTAACTTCATTTTATTACAGTTTCTTCTGAACTTAAACTATCAATTACAATCTCGTAAAATTGGTATGATCTTGTGGTTAGGACGCTTGACTCATAATCCGAGGGTCGAGGATACGAACTTCCGTGAACCAAACATGCTCTCTCATTTAGCGGAGGGTAGGTTGTAATGTGACGGTTAAACCCACTGTTACTTCTTTAGAGTATCTGAAGATTTAGCATTAGATGTTGTTGACTAATTACCTTTCTTCTAGTCTATCACTGCTGAATCAAAGATGGCTAGCACACAGGCTTTGTGTAGTTACGTGTGCAATTCGAATTAATATTTAATATAAAGGAGAATAAAATAAACAGTACGATTTAATAAAATTAAATAATAAATTTATTTAATAATGCAATTAATAAAACATTAAGTTTTCAAATGAATCTTTAAATTTGAGGTGCAAAACAAACTTAATTCTGTATCCATTTTTATGTTTTTGTGAATTTATAGATTTTATTTAGTATATGTAATTTGAAACGTGGATCTAAATATTAATTCATTACCCATCTTTATGTTTCTGTGAATTTATAGACTCTTATTTAGAATATGTAATTTGACACGTGGATCTAAATATTAGTTCTGTATTTATTTTACGTTTTTTGTGAATTTATAGACTTTTATTTAGTATCTGTAATTTGATACGAGGGTCTTAATATTAGTTCTGTATCTATTTTTATGTTTTTGTGAATTTATAGACTTTTATTTAGTATATGAAATTTGATACGAGGATCTATATATTAGTTCTGTATCCATTTTTATGTTTTTGTGAATTTATAGACTTTTATTTAGTATTTGTAATTTGAAACGTGGATCTATATATTAATTCTGTACCCATCTTTATGTTTCTGTGAATTTATAGACTCTTATTTAGAATATGTAATTTGATACGTGGATCTAAATATTAGTTCTCATATCCATTTTTATCATTTTGTAAATTTATAGCATTTATTTACTATATGTAATTTGATACGTGGATCTAAATAGTAGTTCTGTATCTATTTTTATGTCTTTGTGAATTTATAGACTTTTATTTAGTATATGTAATTTGATACGTGGATCTAAATATTAGTTCTGTATCCATTTTTATCATTTTGTGAATTTATAGACTTTTTTTAGTATATGTAATTTGATACGTGGATCTAAATATTAGTTCTGTATCCATTTTTATCATTTTGTGAATTTATAGACTTTTTTTAGTATATGTAATTTGATACGTGGATCTAAATATTAGTTCTGTATCTATTTTTATGTTTTTGTGAATTTATAGACTTTTATTTAGTATATGTAATTTGATACGTGGATATAAATATTAGTTTTGTGTCTATTTTTACGTTTTTGTGAATTTATAGCCTTTTATTTGGTATATGTAATTTGATATGTGGTTCTAAATATTAATTCTATATCCATTTTTATGTTTTTGTTAATTTATAAACTTTTTAGTACATGTAATTTCATACGTGGTTCTAAATGTTCCTTTTTTTTACAGTTATATATAATTTTATTGTATTTGATTTGGTTAGTTTTCTTCAATTTTATTTTATTTGTTTGTTATAACTGTCGTGTTACCCTATGTGTAATTGTAGTCTAAGAAAGTAATTACGAGATTTTGATCTTTTGTCCTTGGCTAACACAGCGGTAAATCTGCAGAATTACAATGCTAAAATCAGAGATTCGATCCTCCTTGGTAGACACAGTAGATAGCTCGATGTGGCTTTGCTATAAGAAAAACGCGCGCACTCCCGACCTTGATTGCTTGTTAACTTGTAATTTCGGCTTTTAGTGTTTAATTTTAAGGTTTGAGCCAAACAAGTCTCTGAGAAAAGGGTGGGAACATATGAGAGCAGAATAGCTGTTATATTCCACACATCCATAATAACTAAACAATATATGTTTACATAAGTGTATTATTGTAACATTTTGCAACATTCCTGTATATAATTGGTTTTGTGATAATTTGCCAACTAAGACAAAAGTTACTAGCAATTTTGGGCGACTTATGTTTTCTTAGACGTGTTTATTTTGTGTTTGAGGGTGACACGAACACCTATATACGTTTCTTTCAGTTGAAAATTTCATCTTCTTTAAATATGTATAATGGGAATAGTATTTGGCAAGAGGCAATCTAAGGATCGTGAGATACTGCACTTAGACTTGGGTCTCTCTTAACAATGTGATACTTTCATAATCTTGATTTTGTATATTCTGAAGATACATCCTGATTTTGATCACATACGATGAACTTTACTAGCCAGTAAAGTCAAGCACAAATTTAAATTCTTAGTTTTACGTATTTTGCTTGTTTATCCATTAATGCTTCCGTTACTTTTATTTTGTACATAACATTTCCAGACTCTACTCTATCTCAGATATTTATAGGTTAACGATTAAACATAATGCTTTCTGATAACCTCATACAAAGAATTGTCATCCGCTGACACAGTGGTAAGTCTACTGATTTACAATGCTAAAATCAGGAGTTCCATTCACTTCGGAGGACTCAACAGATAGCCCGATGTGGCTTTGCTATTAAAACACAAACTAAGAAATGTTGCTTGATTCTTTCATGTTTTACAGATTTCGCTAGACATTATAAAAAAAAATAAATAAACTTAATGCAAACCTCAATACTAAACGTTCTTACTTTTATTGAAATATCTCTTTCTTAAATTATCAATATAATCTTAGGTACAAAACATAATTTGTTTAGATGAAAATTGATTTTAATTGAAAGAAAATTATTTTTCTCAGAAAAATATTGTAATTTGTGTGAAAGCAGGCAGCACTATTCCATGAATGGTATTCATATAAAAGAGTTTTCTTCTATGTCACTGGCGAACATTACTAGGCCCGAGATGGCCGGAATGTTAAGGGGCTTGACTTGTAATCTGAGGCAGATGGGTCACACCAAACATGCTCGCTGTTACGGCAATGAAGACGTTATAATGTGAAGAACAATCCCACTATTCGTCGGTAAAAGATTAGCCCAAAAGTTGTTGGTTGGTGATGATGACTAGCTGCCTTACCTCTCGTCTTACACTACTAAATTAGGGGCGTACGTTTCAAAAAATGAGACAAGCATTATTTTTTGTATGCTTGAAAATTTATATCTACCTATTCTTCAGCTTGTATGTTTGTAATTAAACACAAAACTACACAATCAGTTACCTGAGTTCTGCCCACCAGGACCATATTCTTCAGTTTAGAGTTAAAACTAAAACTACACAATCAGCTATTTCAATTCTGCCTACAAGAACCATATTCTTTAATTTGTAGTTAAACTAAAAGTACACAATCAGCTATCTAAATTTTGCCCACAAGGACTATATTCTTCACTTTGTGGTAAAGCACAAAACTACACAATCAACAATTTGAATTCTGACCACCAGTACCATATTCTTCAGTTTCTATCTTTGTTTTAAACACAAAATTACAAAAGCAGATATCATAGTTCTGCCCACCAGGGTCATATTCTTCAGTTTATAAATTTATAGTTAAACACAAAACTACAGAATCAGCTATCTGAGTTCTGCCCACCAGTACCATATTCTGTAGTTTGTATAATTGTATTTAAACACAAACAATCAGATATCATAGTTCTGTCCACCGGGTCCATATTCTTCATTTTGTATGTTTTTAGTTAATCACAAAACTACACAATCAACTATCTGAGTTCTGCAGAACAAGTACCATATTCTTCAATTTGAAGATAAATACAAAACTACCCAATAAGCTATCTAAGTTCTGCCCAGCAAGACCACATACTTAAGTTTGTAATAAAACACAAAACTACACAATCAGCTCTCTGAGTTCTAAGCACTAGGACTCTATTCTTCAGTGTGTAGTAAAGGACAAAACTACACAGTCAGTTTTATGAGTTTTAACTTCCAGGACCATATCCTTCAGTTTGTAGTGGTGAACAAAATACACAATCAGCTACTTGAGTTTTGCCCACCAGCACCATATTCATCGCTTTGTAGTGAACCACAAAACTACAGAATCAGTAACTTCATTTCTGCACACCAGTACCACATTTTTCAGGTTGAATGTTTGTATTTGAACACAAAATTAAAAATTCAGATACCATAGTTCTTCCCACCAGGATCACATTCCTCACTTTATATGTTTATAGTTAAACACAAAACTACATAATTGCTTATTTGATTTCTGCCCACAAGTACCATATTTTTCAGTTAGAATGTTTCTATTTAACCACAAAATTACAATATTAAATACCATAGATTTCCCCAAAAGGACCATATTCTTCAGTTTATATGTTTATAGTTAAATACAAAACTATAAAATCAGTTTTTTTTTAGTTCTGCCCACAAGGAACATATTCTTCACTTTGTAGTTAAATACAAAACTACACAATCAGCTATCTCAGTTCGGCACACCAGGACCATATTCTTCAGTTTCTTATTATACAAAAAACTACACAATCAGCTATCTGATTTTTGCCAACCTGGACGATATTCTTCAATTTGTAGTTAAACACAAAAGTACACAATCAACTATCTCAGTTATGCCTGCTAGAACCATATTCCTCACTTTTAGTAAAGCACAAAACTACACAATCAGCTCTTTGAGTTCTACCCACCAGGATCATATTCTTCAGTTTCTTATTATACAAAACCTACAAATCACCTATCTGATTTTTTGCCAACAGGGAATATATTCTTCAGTTTGTAGTAAAACACAAAAAAGTACACAAATAGCTATCTGAGATCTTCCCTTCAGGACAATATTTTTCAGTTTATACTAAAGTACAAAACTATAAATCAGATATTTGAGTTTTGCTAACCAAGACCATATTCTTCACTTTGTAATTAAAAACAAAAGTACACAATCAACTATCTCAGTTCTGCCCACAAGGACAACATTCATCAGATTGTAGTAAAGCATAAATCTACACAATCAGCTATCTGAGTTCTAACCACTGGGACCATTTTCATCAGTTTGTTATTAAACACAAAACTACACAATAAGCTACCTATGTTCTGCCAACCAGGACCATATTCTTCACTTTGTAGTAAAGCACAAAAGTACACAATCAGCTGAGTTTGGCCCACCAGGATCCTATTCTTCAGTTCGTTGTTAAACACAAAACTACACAATAAGCTATATGAGTCCCACCCACCAGGGCCTTATTTTTCAGTTTGTATGTTTGTAGTTAAACACAAAACTACAGAATCAGCTATCTGAGTTCTGCCCACCAGTACCATATTCTGCAGTTTGTATAATTGTATTTAAACACAAACAATCAGATATCATAGTCAGCCCACCAGGTCCATATTCTTCATTTTGTATGTTTTTAGTTAATCACAAAACTACACAATCAGCTAATTGAGTTCTGACCACCAGGACCAAATTCTTCGCTTTGTAGTGAAGCAAAAAACTACACAATCTGTTATTTCATTTTTGCCCACCAGTACCATATTTTTCAGGTTGAATGTTTCTATTTAATCACAAAATTACAAAATGAGACACCAAAGATTTGCCCAAAAGGACCATATTCTTCAGTTTATGTGTTTATAGTTAAACACAAAACTACACAATCAGCTATCTGAGTTCAGCACACAAGGAACATATTCTTCAGTTTGTTGTTACACACAGAACTACACAATCAGCTACCTCACTTCTGCCTATCAGGACAATATTCTTCAGTTTATAGTTAAAACAAAAACTATACAATCAGCTACCTAAATTCTACCCACCAGGATCATATTCTTCAGTTTCTTATTATACAAACACTACACAATCAGCTATCTGATTTTTGCCAATAGGGAATATATTCTTCAGTTTGTAGTAAAACACAAAAGTACACAAATAGCTATCTGAGATCTTCCCTTCAGGACAATATTTTTCAGTTTATACTAAAGTACAAAACTATAAATCAGATATTTGAGTTTTGCTAACCAAGACCATATTCTTCACTTTGTAATTAAACACAAAAGTATACAATCAACTATCTCAGTTCTGCCCACAAGGACAACATTCATCAGATTGTAGTAAAGCATAAATCTACACAATCAGCTATCTGAGTTCTAACCACTGGGACCATTTTCATCAGTTTGTTATTAAACACAAAACTACATAATAAGCTACCTATGTTCTGCCAACCAGGACCATATTCTTCACTTTGTAGTAAAGCACAAAAGGTACACAATCAGCTGAGTTTGGCCCACCAGGATCCTATTCTTCAGTTCGTTGTTTAACTCAGAACTAGACAATCAGCTACCTCACTTTTTACTTACCAGGACAATATTCTTAAGTTTGTATTTAAACACAAAACTACACAATCAGCTAATTCAGTTCTCCATATCAGGACAATATTCTTATGTTTCTAGTTAAACACAAAACTACACAATCAACTACCTGAGTTCTACCCACAAGGTCCATATTCTTCACTTTGTAGTTAAGCACAAAACTACAGGATGAGCTATCTGATTTCTAATCAGTTTGTAGCCATGCACAAAACTACACAATCAGCTATATGATTTCTGCCCAGCAGAACCATATTCTTCTCGTCATTCAAAACCCTAATTATCAGCCTTGTCATGAGGTAGAAAGCTTTCTTTTTTTAATACAAAGCCTCCAAATATCACACTTTTCAGACTGTAACACAATCTCAGTGTCATTAACATGCTACACACTGGATGATAAAGGTAGCGACTTGTACTTTCTGGCAGGTCTTGAAAGAGAAGGTGGCTCTTTGTCTAACATGTCTTGTTCAGAAGCATCACAGAAAGTTAAGTAGTGATCATTCTCACCCATCACTAGGTGTGGAAGTTATTTGATTTTCATAAACTTTTCTTTTAGTATAAATAAGGAGTTACAGATATTGAGACACTCTTACCACACACATTGTAACTGAAAAAAATAACATTGGGATCAAGCTCACAAAAAACTTTCTGGCAGATTTTGGACACATATTTCTTCTTGGAATTCGCTCCTAGTTGTTCAGTCAAATGTTGACCATGTAGTAAAGCAACTAAAGCTGTAAAACTTAAATGTTATTATTATTACTTGTGTATGGAAGCACATTATGTTAAAGAATAGTAAACTGACTAAGAACAGTTTATACAGACCATTGTTAGTCAGTTTACTATTATTTTAACATAGCTAATAATCTAACACTAATAACATTTAATTCTATCAGAACAAGTAATACGTTCCCCAAAATAAATCCTATTTACTCTGCTTATAAATTGTTTTCAACTTGCAATTATTATGAGTGATGTCTAGAAAACCCACTTGTAGAGAAATATATGTAAAAACGGTTTGTTTGGGTTGAGAAAATATTTTCGCGTGGAGGAGCAAACAACATTTCAACCTTCTTCAGTCATCGATCGGGTTCACAAAAAAAAAGAAAAAAAAACCCTAAACCCTGTTATTATGATTAACTTGTACAGATGAAATGGTAAAATCATTATGTTATACACAGTTAGTTTCTAATATTATTAAAGAAGAGATTCTCTGACTAGTAGTATATTATTATTATTATATCATACTTACATAATGGTATAGTGTGTGCAGTATTCACTTTTTCTTATAATTAATTTTCAATTTCAGCTTTTCAGCAGGTTTCAATTTTTCACTTTCATCAACACAGTTTTTAAATGTTTATCTTACTGGACTATCTTTAAATTAAATATACCTTGGTATGTATAAAAAGCTAAATATATCAATCATTGAGAAAATTATATGGAACAATAATATGTCTGTAGTCATAAGTTCAATATTGTTGCCCAACTGGAAGTTCTTTATTGAAATATCTAAAGATAACTTATATCTACACCTTTTCACAGTTTAGAACATAAGTTAATTATAGCAGTTTGGTTATAAACGATAGTCAAGTCGACTGTTATTATAAACATGTCTCAATTACAAACAGTGCTGACTTTATTCACAAGAATTTATACAATAACAGTATTAAATATTTACAAAATATTACGTTCTCCAAAATACGAGATTTATTTGCTAGTTAAATACTTACAATACTTATAAAATTTCTGAATACTTTATTTGTGTTTCATTTATCAATAAGGTAACATAAACATACATTATCAATAAGGTAACACAAACATACATTTATACAATTCGTTCTTGATGTCTTATGTCATATAATATGAAAATAACCTTTTCATCTTGTATGATGATTTATAGTAATTAGTTACTTTTTTAAGAATAAATTAACACTCAGTTCTATACTTTATACAGTGAATTGGTACAAGAGCTGAAATAAAGTGAGACGTTTTAGACATCAACACTAATGTCAACACTTCAAATAACTGTAAAAAAAAAATAATACAATATAGTTATTGATTCTGTAATACTTTGTGATAAGCATATTTGTGAAATGTGTTTAATTATTAGTTATTCTACTTTTTAAATATTAATACTTCTGCCTCTATCTTTTTACTGTTGTGTTTTATTTTAAATTTCTCTACAAGTTTTTAAATTCAATTTTCTGTGAAATAAGAAAAATAAGCATTTCTCAAATAAATACTGTAAACCCTTATCTTTTCATGAGTGAATAAAAAGGTGGTTGAATTTTAATAAGGAATATTTTATAATATTAAAGAAAAACAGTAATTTTAAATGATGTAAAAGGTTAAACTTGCTTGTTATTTTATTTCATATGTAAATGTTTGACTTGATTTATAAGCTGGTATCTAAACATCTCTTAATTTCAAATAGTGAACAGTTTATGAATTGTGAATAAAAGTCACACTTACAATAATGTAGTGATTATATATATGTTATAGAATGACTACCATAAAAATAGAAAGCTCAAGAAGAAAGTGAGACTGAAATTATGAGAACACTTCAAAACACTTTGTGCTTGTAAAAAAAAGAAATAAACATGCAAAGTTGAAAAGAAATGAAAGTTGTGGTATAGAAACGTCCTATGATGTTTACTAGTTAGTTCATAGTATTATATGGTCCGTGACTCATGGAATGATGAATTACTTTTTAGAACACAGAACTTACAAATAGCAAATGTTGCCTCTCATACAGTCGACTAATCTGTGTATAATATTAAAGAATTTGTTAATAAGTAACTTAGAAGAAGAAGAAGAGATAATAATTTGATATGAAAATTTGATATGGTGGTAACAATACCTTAGAAATTTGAAATGGTTATACAAAGTTTAAAATAAACAGTACAAATTAATTTAAATATTTTATTAACTAAACACACATATTATTTTGCACTGTATATTTTTTTCTACAAATCACTAATCTCAAAGTTGTCAGTTTCTGCATGAATAGGTCTAGCAAAATATGTCAACCTTTTGGACTAAAAAAATGTCACAAAAGAATAATTTGTAGGACTAGAACAAACATAAATATGTAGAACTAGAGCAAACATAAATATGTAGAACTAGAACAAACACACATATGTAGGACTAGAACAAACATATATATGTAGGACTTGAACAAACAAATATGTAGGACTAGAACAAACATAAATATGTAGGACTTGAACAAACAAATATGTAGGACTTGAACAAACAAATATGTAGGACTAGAACAAACATAAATATGTAGGACTAGAACAAACATAAATATGTAGAACTAGAACAAACATATATATTTAGGACTAGAACAAACATAAATATGTAGGGCTAGAACAAACAAATATGTAGGACTAGAACAAACAAATATGTAGGACTTGAACAAACAAATATGTAGGACTTGAACAAACAAATATGTAGGACTAGAACAAACATAAATATGTAGGACTAGAACAAACATAAATATGTAGAACTAGAACAAACATATATATTTAGGACTAGAACAAACATAAATATGTAGGGCTAGAACAAACATAAATATGTAGGACTAGAACAAACAAATATGTAGGACTAGAACAAACAAATACATAGGACTAGAACAAACATAAATAATTTATCTTAATTGTTATTCATCTTTTAAGATGAAGAAATAAATTACTCTTCTTTGACTCTCTTGCTTAACTGAGAAAACTACAATAAAAAAACTCTTAAATCAAGTAGAGTAAAGAGAAGAATAAGATAACCCACTGATATAATGAAAACATAAACTGATATGAATGGTTAACTTCTCTACAAGCCTGTAAAATCACAGGTTTCTCTAAGGAAAATAAAAATGAAAGCACATTGATGATAGCAAGAAATCATGTAACGCTACATATGTATACAAGAATGACTATCTGAGATTCAAAACATAGGAATAACTGTAGTTTGACAGTCAAGAATTAATTTGAAAAAACAAATTAACAGTTTCACAGAATTTTATACCTAAATTATTTTAAAATTATTACAATTTTGTATACCAAAACATTATGCTACACTTTAGGCAGTAGAGCTCTATTTCACCTGTTAAACACAATATAGCAGATAAACTTAACTCAAACATTATAGAATACTAAGTATGTGTTAAAACATACTATTTACTTCAGTTTTACACAATGTTATGTTAACAACCTTTTCACTTGAAATCTCAAAATGGAAGAGAAACCAAACCTGAACAAAAACAAAGACAGTAGAACTGCATCCTGAGGTTCATCATAAAGTAGTCATCTATAAAGCATTCTCTACCATTATGAAAATAGCTGCCAGTATCACATAATAGCTTCAATGAGCCTGTACAAGGCAGATGACTGTTACAGCCGGCATTATATGTAGTGTAATATAACTTTACCATAGCCTAAACACCAATATTCATCCTGGTCCTTCTTGCTCAGCTGGATGTGGATCCACCTACACAGGAAAACAAATTTGGTACAACAAGGTATGTAATAGTTATTGGTATATTTCTATTTATTTATGTTTGAATATGAAAATTTTCACTGAATTAAAAGTCACTGTTAGTTCTTTAATTTGTGTATGTTTATGGAGTGCAGGTTCTCAGAAGCTATAAAGATATCAAAGTCACATTAGAAAGAACAAAATATTATAATGTTTAGTAAATTATGGTTCATACATTGTTCTTTATTGAAAAATAGGACATATATTTCTTTGTTCTCACCGAGAACCTTTTGTTTCTAAATATACATGTAATTATATACATATATCAAGTTTTAAAATATATTATGAAAGTCACTTTAATAAAATATGCAATATAACAGTTATGTATGATATATTTAAGCACTAGCTGTTTTCACACTTACTAGCTATTAAATAACATGATCCGTTTATAATAATTTACTTTCCATTTGTTAGAACACCAAACCTTTAAAAGTTGAAGAGACTGCTATTCACTTTTATAAATGAGTGTTAATACCCATACCAGCTGTTCTGAGATACATTTTTATTTCAAGTGGGTTTCTTGTTATCAAAAAGGTCAAAGACTGCTTTTAATTTAACAGATGCTATCTCTTAAAAATTGCAGACACATTAATAAAGTAAGAATAAGGTAATGATATAAAAAAAATCTATAACTTACAATTTTACTTAACTTTACAAAATATATTTTGTTCCAAAATCTCAGCATAGACAATAGTTTTAAAATAAGTACTATTATTTTTATCCCAGTTACCAGAATAACCATGAAGACCACAGCAAATATTTCTACATTCTAGCTATAAAAGTAGTTATCCTAATAAACAATGAAAATTGTCCAACTGATTCAGTAATACCTGAAAATTCCAAACACCACATAAGCTAGTATTATACAACAAAAGATAACACTTAATGAAATGTACCACAAGTTTACCTCAGAGTAAGCAGGAGGAGGTTGGTACTGATAATCATGAACATAGGTGTACATTGGAGTAAATCGAGTGTCTCCTGTGATATCATCATCATCTTCTTCAGTAATATCCACTGAACCTTCCACACATTCAGCATACGTAGGAGGTGCTACAAAACAGTATATGTCTTGGTACAAAGTATTATGACAAAAATATTGTATCTGCAATAGTTAAACAGGAAGGGTAACTGAATAATATATTTATATTTTCTGTAAGATAATCAGTTAGAAGTGGTAAAACTATTCATTAAATAATAACATATGACTAATAATTTTTATGTATTCAAAATATATGTGTGAAAGTCTCTATCTTTTGTCCATATTAATTGGATAATTCTTTATTAAAGTATTTACTTTCTAAATTAGGAATTAAACAGACAGAATACTTTAATATAATTAAACAGAATGAATACTTTAACATAATTAAACAGAATGAATACTTTAACATAATTAAACAGAATGAATACTTTAACATAATTAAAGAGAATGAATACTTTAACATAATAAAACAGAATGAATACTCTAACATAATTAAACAGAATGAATACTTTAACATAATTAAACAGAATGAATACTTTAACATAATTAAACAGAATGAATACTTTAACATAATTAAACAGACTGAGAATAATACTTTAACATAATTAAACAGACTGAATACTTTAACATAATTAAACAAACTGAATATTTTAACATAATTAAACAAACTTAATACTTTAACATAATAAAACAGAATGAATACTCTAACATAATTAAACAGACTGAATACTTCAACATAATTAAACAGAATGAATACTTTAACATAATTAAAGAGAATGAATACTTTAACATAATAAAACAGAATGAATACTCTAACATAATTAAACAAACTGAATACTTTAACATAATTAAACAGAATGAATACTTTAACATAATTAAACAGAATGAATACTTTAACATAATTAAACAGACTGAATACTTTAACATAATTAAACAAACTGAATACTTTAACATAATTAAACAAACTGAATACTTTAACATAATAAAACAGAATGAATACTCTAACATAATAAAACACTGAATACTTTAACATAATTAAACAGACTGAATACTTCAACATAATTATTTATAAGTAGAAACTTTTTAGTTACTTTATACTTAATATGATAATTTATAAGCATTCTTCCTATCATTTAACATCTATATTAATAATAATTCCTATTTCATCCATATATTTGATCACAACATTTTCCACAGCTTAGAACATTTGCCCAATTTCTCTTCAATCAGTCAAGAAAGATTACATTTTTTAGTGACCATTGGTGGGTGTATGGCCTAATTTAGCCAACTTATGTTCAACAAAATTATGGTCTCAATAATAAAAGCCTATCTTATCCTGCTAAGTTCATTGCAATATCTATTAATCTACACATGATGTGTAAAAACAATACCTAAACACACCTGCACAAAATACAGATATAATTTTAACCTTTTTAATAACATTTAAAACTAAGTGTAAGATCATAAGTTCAATAACATAGACACTGTTTAAGTGTTTATTAAAACCAAGATTCCAACTTCACTGCTGTAAAGTATTGGTAAATGTCTGTGAAGGCATTTCATTTATGATAAAATTTTCTCATTAATAAATATTTCATAGAGATAATAGATATTAAATTATATTATCAATGGTGTACAGTCATCCTGATAATTAACTAGTAACATTTATCGACATAGATTGTGTACAGTCATGTTGATTATTAACTGGTAACATTTATCAACATAGATTGTGTACAGTCATCCTGATTATTAACTGGTTACATTTAGCAACATAGATTGTGTACAGTCATCCTGATTATTAACTGGTTACATTTAGCAACATAGATTGTGTACAGTCATGTTGATTATTAACTGGTAACATTTATCAACTTACGATTGTGTACAGTCATGTTGATTGTTAACTGGTTACATTTAGCAACATAGATTGTGTACAGTCATCCTGATTATTAACTGGTTACATTTAGCAACATAGATTGTGTACAGTCATGTTGATTATTAACTGGTAACATTTATCAACTTACGATTGTGTACAGTCATGTTGATTGTTAACTGATAACATTTATCAACTTACGATTGTGTATAGTCATGTTGATTATTAACTGGTAACATTTATCAACATAGATTGTGTACAGTCATATTGATTATTAACTGGTAACATTTATCAACTTACAGTTATGTACAGTCATGTTGATTATTAACTGGTAACATTTATCAACTTACAGTTATGTACAGTCATGTTGATTATTAACTGGTAACATTTATCAACTTACGATTGTCTACAGTCATGTTGATTATTAACTGGTAACATTTATCAACTTACGATTGTGTACAGTCATGTTGATTATTAACTGGTAACATTTATCAACTTACGATTGTGTACAGTCATGTTGATTATTAACTGGTAACATTTATCAACATACGTTGTTGTACAGTCATGTTGATTATTAACTGGTAACATTTATCAACATAGATTGTGTACAGTCATGTTGATTATTAACTGGTAACATTTATCAACTTACGATTGTGTACAGTCATGTTTGATTATTAACTGGTAACATTTATCAGATTGTGTACAGTCATGTTGTCGATTGTGTACAGTCATGTTGATTATTAACTTAACATTTATTATTGTATACACTGATTATTGATAACATTTATCAACTTACGATTGTGTACAGTCATGTTGATTATTAACTGGTAACATTTATCAACGTACGATTGTGTACAGTCATGTTGATTATTAACTGATAACATTTATCAACTTACGATTGTGTACAGTCATGTTGATTATTAACTGGTAACATTTATCAACTTACGATTGTGTACAGTCATGTTGATTATTAACTGGTTACATTTATCAACTTACAACTGTGTACAGTCATGCTGATTATTAACTGGTAACATTTATCAACGTACAGTTGTGTACAGTCATGTTGATTATTAGCTAGTTACATTTATGAACTTACGATCATCATCCAGAAAAGAAATGTCCACTTCACTATACAGAGAACGATTGGGTAAATTGTCGGTTCCACATCATTTGTTCTGGGTAAAGCCTCTAAGGCAGAAAGTAGTGTCCTATAATTTGGTGGTCGTATTGTGACGTTGAGGGTTGTTCCAATCACAATAGGCAGGTTCACTGATAAATTGTAAGCTCCTGGGATTTGTAAGATGTGATCTAAAGATATAAATACTGCATAAAATAGTTTCAGGATCATTGTATTAGTAAATGTCAAAATTCAACAAGAATTGAGAATTGTTTGCTCCTCTACATAAAACTTTTTCAACCCAAACCAGCTTTTTTTACATATATATTGAACATTTTATGCGTCTCCATTTTATAACTAACCCTCTCATGGAAAATCTTGTAAGAAAACTAAGGCGATATCAGAATTCCTCAGCTCACTATATGTATATTTCTTATGCCATTGAATAATGTCCTGTTTTTTACTGGCAGGGACAAATACCATTTTAATTGTATCCAAAAGGTTATTGTTTCATTGTGTGATTCATTAGTTGGGCCAGATTCCGAATGCTTGTTCAGCTTTAAGTTTCCTATCTTACAAAAGCACATTGAATTTCTGGAAGGTGTCAAAGAAGTACTACTAAGGAAATAAAACCCATATAGGAAAGTTGTTATATAGGGATAGATTTAAATCTCACAGAATTGTTTTGCACTTCAAGAGAGAAGAAGAATTAGAATAATATAGTGATGACTTCAGGATTGTTAAGAAATGATAGTGTTGATGTACTATATATATTATAGTACTTAATGATTGAAGTAGCAGGACTAATTGTTAAGGAAATAGATAGTGTTGATGTACTATATATTATAGTACTTAATGATTAAGTAGCTTAGGACTAATTGTTAAGGGGTTTGATAGTGATGTATGTACTATATATTACTTAAGTACTTAGCCAGTTAAATGCTTAGGACTAATTGTTAATAGAATAGTATAGTGTTGATGTACCATATTTATTATAGTACTAATGATTAGAGTAGCAGGACTAATTGTTAGGGAAATGATGAGTGTTGATGTATCATATATTATAGTACTTAATGATTAGAGTAGCAGGACTAATTGTATAAGGAAATAGATAGTGTTGATGTACCATATATTATAAGTACTTAATGATTAGAGTGCTTGGGACTAATTGTTAAGGAAATGATAGATGTTGATGTATCATATATTACTCATTACTTAGCCAATTAGTGTGGGGACTGGCATTATTAGGAAATGATAGATAGTGTTGATGTACTATATATTATAGTACTTAATATTGGTGATTAGAGTACTTGGGACTAATTGTTAAAGGAGATATGATAGTGTTGATGTACCATATATTATAGTAA
>NW_027467777.1:10596355-10644096 GCF_004210375.1 Tachypleus tridentatus | reverse complement strand
TTACAAGATTGTCGTGTGTAAAGAAGTATCCAAACTGTAATCCCATTGAAAATCGATGTTTAAAAACTGAAATGAAAAATTTACTACGATTCTAAACCAGCTACTGTAGCTGAGTACAACGCTTTATAGTGACAAGTTAGGATGAACTCACGATGGATTAATCAGTACCTCAACGACAGCATGTTACTTTGTCTTATGAAGGTTATTGGAGAACAAGTAAGAGCCAACTAATTAATGAATGTTCATTATGAACTGATATAAGGTTACAGATGATATTTATAATAATCAGATGTTATATTTTATCATGATATATGTATGTAGTGGTAAGGTTTTTATGATAGATAAAATACTGTATTACAAATCTTTCTACAGATTTCTGACATAATTGTTTGATGATCTAGTAAATCGTTCACGGTGTCCATAGAACCTGTATCATTACACAAGTTACATACGTAGTAAAATCGTTCACGGTATCCATAGAACCTGTGTCATTACACAAGTTACATACGTAATAAATCGTTCACGGTGTCCATAGAATAATGTGTCATTACACATGTTACATACGTAGTAAATCGTTCACGGTGTCCATAGAACCTTTATCATTACACAAGTTACATACGTAGTAAATCGTTCGCGGTGTCCATAGAACAATGTATCATTACAAAAGTTACATATGTAGTAAATCGTTCACAGTGTCCATAGAACCTGTATCATTACACAAGTTACATACGTAGTAAATCGTTCATGGTGTCCATAGAACATTGTATCATTACACAAGTTACATATGTAGTAAATTGTTCACGGTGTCCATAGAACAATGTATCATTACACAAGTTACATACGTAGGTGTTTAATACAACACGTATTTCTAGGTTTCATATCACTAAGTGTATTTTTATATCCCCTTAATAAGAATGAATTTATTTATTACAAAATATGCAAACATTTTGGTCAAGACTGTATTTTTTCCGACTTATGACTATAATTTCAAATGTAAAAAATTTGAAGAAACATACAAACTGTATCCGTTAAAATAACTTGATAATACATTTTAACGGATACAGTTTTGTATGTGTCTTCACGTTACATTAACTTACTTGCTCAACTTAGGATTTGAAAAATAAACAGTTTTGTGGAAGAATACAACCCGAATCCAGGTGTCACAGTTCCCAGCATGAAACATGCCAAGATAATAAGATTTAACTTAGTGGAAAATCCACTTTCCATTTTACTGAACTGTTTTGATGTCATTGCATTTGTACTTTTTAATAAATTGTTTAGTTATGTATCAAATAAACATCAGATTGATTCACTGTATTAGACAGTTAGCATAAAGTATTAATAAAACTCGATAAGCTGCTCATCAAACATAAACTTGGGAAACTGAAAACAGTTTATGAATCCCAAACGCTAATGGAAATTTCAATATCTTTACTGATACTGGTATGTTGCATAATTACATTTCTTAACCAACTGGAGAATGAACTTGTATTAAGGCTATTCTATTTGAACACATGTTAATAAATTTGCCTATGGATTTCTGTGAGATGTGGTGACACTTTTGAAATGGACACTCATAAACTATGTAATAAATTAACTTGCTTATGAGACACTACTAGGGAAGAATTGTGTGCTTTGTATATGACGGGATTACGACGTTGGCTTCGGAAAAACAAACTTAAAAATATTCGTGATGAGGAGAAACCTAGTACCTCAAACCGTTGTCTTTAGTAACCGTATGTGCCAGCCATCTTTACTTTGTTGCACTGAGCTCCAACCTTTATTGGGTTTCTTGTTCTTATAACAGTAGTTTTCGCATTGTCATTATAATTATATTTTCCTATGTATTGTATATTACAGATTATTTTTCGATATTTGAGAAAAGTTTCGAGAGTTGATAAACAGCTACTTTTATCGTCTCCAAGGACTGGAAACAATATCTTCGTTTAACAGCTTTAAAAAGCTTATGCTTTTACTTGACATCATTGTAAATAAAGTTACACAATACAGAGAGTTAAGGCCTTTATATTATAATGTTTTTAATAGACATATCAGCAAGTCACGTAATAAGCACAACAGATTTCAAGCTCAGGACTACGTTTCAACATACCTTGGCTTTTCATAAATAGTGTTACGCCATCAAAACTGTTTGTCTTTGGAATAGTATTTAATAGTTTCTTCACTGTGAAATATTCATACACTCAGGTAGTAAACATGCGTTCAAATAATTTTTTTTTAATTTCCCCCATGGAGATAATTCTTGTACTTAGCGGCATTGAAAAGCTAAATAATATGGATCAACTTCGGGTATCATGCCCATACAAAAATAGATTTGCAAAAAGTCGATTTCTAACTGCAGTCAATAAAGTGGATTGTCCTGCAACAAGCGAAATTCCACGAATACAATGGTCAGTGGCAAAATCCGTACATTTGTCTCAGGCAACAGCACCCAACAAAATAAAGGCGGAACAGATTTCGTATAGCCAAGTTTTGTCATTTACCAAGATTAATAAAAACAAAGAACAACTGTAGGAATATTTTTGAATGATACCACGCCAGGGAACAATGGTAATGCTTGGTAACAATTGATAACTGTATCAAGGTTCGCATCATTTTATATTTGTCTTGGGTGAAATAAATGGAACATGGCTTACAACAAAACTTGTCCGAATGATTTAATGATCGTCATTGTGTAAGTTAGGGATAAAAAGAGTGAATATATAGGCCAAAGTAAATTCAAATCGATGGAAGTAAAGCCAACAGACTATTGGTTCACCAAAGTAAAGAACTCTATTTTTTACCTCCCGTTAATTAAATTCTTAAATTTTTCAAGGGAGTGGAAAATAAAAAGGACGAAACCTAAGTGAGCAATAGTAAACAATGGTGATAATACCACGTGTGCTATAACAGTAAACAACGGTATTAATACCACGTGTGCTATAACAGTAAACAACGGTATTAATACCACGTGTGCTACAGTAGTAAAGAATGGTAATAATACCACGTGTGCTATAACAGTAAACAATGGTATTAATACCACGTGTGCTACAATAGTAAACAATGATGATAATACCACGTGTGCTACAGTAGTAAACAATGGTGATAATACCACGTGTGCTACAACAGTAAACAATGGTGATAATACCACGTGTGCTACAACAGTAAACAATGGTATTAATACCACGTGTGCTACAGTAGTAAACAATGGTATTAATACCACGTGCGCTACTCGAGAGTCAGGCGGAACAAAAAAGGTCAATAGACCTGTCTTATTTCTTCTACAAGACACTCCCGAATAGACCTCTCAAGCAATACTAGGAAACGTCAGTTTTTCAAGATATACAGAATACTACCTAAAGTGTTTTGTATATATACGGTATAAAACTCATGATATCCTAAAAACACGTAGGTCCAGAAAGTCTTAATAAAAATGAAATAGAAACTCATAACCCGAGCGCTTTCAAAAGGTGGACCTTACTTCTTCAGGGGCAATGTAAATAAGATAGATAAACCTTTCAAAAGCGCTCGGGTTACAAGGGTTTCTATTACAGTATAATACTTTAACGTTACTGTTCAATGCAGAAGCTTTATTATAGAATTACGTTACTTTTATTAATAACATACTCAATGCGATTTAATGGTATATGTAATGTTTAACGCGTTTAATTGAATTCTATATTTTCCTGGACTATTCATATCCTTAAGACAACCAAGAACAAATAGCAACAACGATGTATTTTCAGTCTGCTTCTTCCCTTCTACTTAGTTCGTACCACCTTCTAAAATAATATCTTATATTTCTTTTCACATATATGTGGCAGCAATAAAAAGTATAACGGACCATTAGCAACAGCCTAATTAACGTATCAACGTAATAATAACCCGTTAACACATCTGTAGCCTTAATAAAGGAGAAAAGGCTGTACAGCGAATATCGGTGAAATGGAAGATTTTTATGTTGCTAATGTTAATAGGAAACTTCATCATATTCAGCAAAATTAGCAACAAAATATATGGGAAAACAACTGAACGTATAAATTCCAACATCTGTTCTAAAACAGAGATACTCGTTAAAAATAACATAAGATGGACAGCTTGATTATGTTTAATTTCGAAAAAAAAATGTTTTATGTAAATATAAGCTCCAAACACGTTAGCTTGTTCACATAAGCCTAAATGCATGTAAATGTCAGCGCTCTTTTCATCTGTTTCAGTCTCGCGTGTTTTACAGTTCAATGACTATCGTTATAATTATAATTAATTAAGTCATTTAGGATATATTACTAAGTTTCACTTGGATTTCTCGTTAACTAAATATGTGTTTTGTATTTAGAAAATTTGTTATACGTGATCACAGCAAAACATAAGAAATAATAAATTTAGTGTAAGCTACTGGTTATTCTTATTTTGAAAAAATCGTTACTTTTGTCACAACTGAGGTACTGTTCTGACAACAAACTTATTAGTCTTGTTAATACTGAGGTACTGTTCTGACAACATACTTATTAGTCTTGTTAATACTGAGGTACTGTTCTGACAACATATTTATTAGTCTTGTTAATACTGAGGTACTGTTCTGACAACATACTTATTAGTCTTGTTAATACTGAGGTACTGTTCTGACAACAAACTTATTAGTCTTGTTAATACTGAGGTGCTGTTCTGACAACAAACTTATTAATATTGTTAATACTGAGGTACTGTTCTGACAACAAACTTATTAGTCTTGTTAATACTGAGGTACTGTTCTGACAACAAACTTATTAGTCTTGTTAATACTGAGGTACTGTTCTGACAACATACTTATTAGTCTTGTTAATACTGAGGTACTGTTCTGACAACAAACTTATTAGTCTTGTTAATACTGAGGTACTGTTCTGACAACAAACTTATTAGTCTTGTTAATACTGAGGTACTGTTCTGACAACAAACTTATTAGTCTTGTTAATACTGAGGTGCTGTTCTGACAACAAACTTATTAGTCTTGTTAATACTGAGGTGCTGTTCTGACAACAAACTTATTAATCTTGTTAATACTGAGGTACTGTTCTGACAACAAACTTATTAGTCTTGTTAATACTGAGGTACTGTTCTGACAACAAACTTATTAGTCTTGTTAATACTGAGGTACTGTTCTGACAACATACTTATTAGTCTTGTTAATACTGAGGTACTGTTCTGACAACAAACTTATTAGTCTTGTTAATACTGAGGTGCTGTTCTGACAACAAACTTATTAGTCTTGTTAATACTGAGGTACTGTTCTGACAACAAACTTATTAGTCTTGTTAATACTGAGGTGCTGTTCTGACAACAAACTTATTAATATTGTTAATACTGAGGTACTGTTCTGACAACAAACTTATTAGTCTTGTTAATACTGAGGTACTGTTCTGACAACAAACTTATTAGTCTTGTTAATACTGAGGTACTGTTCTGACAACAAACTTATTAATATTGTTAATACTGAGGTACTGTTCTGACAACAAACTTATTAGTCTTGTTAATACTGAGGTACTGTTCTGACAACAAACTTATTAGTCTTGTTAATACTGAGGTACTGTTCTGACAACAAACTTATTAGTCTTGTTAATACTGAGGTACTGTTCTGACAACAAACTTATTAGTCTTGTTAATACTGAGGTACTGTTCTGACAACAAACTTATTAGTCTTGTTAATACTGAGGTACTGTTCTGACAACATACTTATTAGTCTTGTTAATACTGAGGTACTGTTCTGACAACATACTTATTAGTCTTGTTAATACTGAGGTACTGTTCTGACAACAAACGTATTAGTCTTGTTAATACTGAGGTGCTGTTCTGACAACATACTTATTAGTCTTGTTAATACTGAGGTACTGTTCTGACAACATACTTATTAGTCTTGTTAATACTGAGGTACTGTTCTGACAACATACTTATTAGTCTTGTTAATACTGAGGTACTGTTCTGACAACAAACCTTAATATTGTTAATACTGAGGTACTGTTCTGACAACAAACTTAATATTGTTAATACTGAGGTACTGTTCTGACAACAAACTTATTAGTCTTGTTAATACTGAGGTACTGTTCTGAGAACAAACTTATTAGTCTTGTTAATACTGAGGTACTGTTCTGACAACAAACTTATTAGTCTTGTTAATACTGAGGTACTGTTCTGACAACAAACTTATTAGTCTTGTTAATACTGAGGTACTGTTCTGACAACAAACTTATTAGTCTTGTTAATACTGAGGTACTGTTCTGACAACAAACTTATTAGTCTTGTTAATACTGAGGTACTGTTCTGACAACAAACTTATTAGTCTTGTTAATACTGAGGTACTGTTCTGACAACAAACTTATTAATATTGTTAGTACTGAGGTATTGTTCTGATAACATACTTATTAGTCTTGTTAATACTGAGGTACTGTTCTGACAACAAACTTGTTATTTTTGTTAGATGTTAAGTATTGTTGAGACAACAAACGTTTTATTACCTTTATTAAATGTTAAGTATTGTTCTAACGATGGTGTGAGGTAAATGTATAAAACGTTATAAGCCAGCTTTGATAGTTAAATTCTTTACAGTAACCTTTTCTTTTTAGTTGTTTACGATTCTTCGCACAAAAATGTGTTTCAATTACGAATATTGAAAAGTACTTTAATAGAGTATTGATATTTTAGTATATGCTTTTAGAATACATACTTATTTATTTAAAATGATCTATTTTATTTCATTGGTTCTTCAATGAACTAGTTTAAATAAACTCACGGTATTTGTTAGCTGTATGTCAGCGATTATTCCTTCACGAACTAGTTTAAATAAACTCACGGTATTTGTTAGCTGTATGTCAGTGATTATTCCTTCACGAACTAGTTTAAATAAACTCACGGTATTTGTTAGCTGTATGTCAGTGATTCATCCTTCACGAACTAGTTTAAATAAACTCACGGTATTTGTTAACTGTATGTCAGTGATTCTTCCTTCACAAACCAGTTTAAATAAACTCACGGTATTTGTTAGCTGTATGTCAGTGATTCTTCCTTCACGAACTAGTTTAAATAAACTCATGGTATTTGTTAGCTGTATGTCAGTGATTCTTCCTTCACGAACTAGTTTAAATAAACTCACGGTATTTGTTAGCTGAGTGTCAGTGATTCTTTCTTCACGAACTAGTTTAAATAAACTCACGGTATTTGTTAGCTGAGTGTCAGTGATTCTTTCTTCACGAACTAGTTTAAATAAACTCACGGTATTTGTTAGTTGTATGTCAGTGATTATTCCTTCACGAACTAGTTTAAATAAACTCACGGTATTTGTTAGCTGTATGTCAGTGATTCTTCCTTCACGAACTAGTTTAAATAAACTCACGGTATTTAAACTCACGGTATTTGTTAGCTGTATGTCAGTGATTCTTCCTTCACGAACTAGTTTAAATAAACTCACGGTATTTGATAACTGTATGTCAGTGATTCTTCCTTCACGAACTAGTTTAAATAAACTCACGGTATTTGATAACTGTATGTCAGTGATTCTTCCTTCACGAACTAGTTTAAATAAACTCACGGTATTTGTTAGCTGTATATCAGTGATTCTTCCTTCACGAACTAGTTTAAATAAACTCACGGTATTTGATAACTGTATGTCGGTGATTCTTCCTTCACGAACCAGTTTAAATAAACTCACGGTATTTGATAACTGTATGTCGGTGATTCTTCCTTCACGAACTAGTTTAAATAAATTCTCGCTTTATGTCTGCAGCGATATTTATCACGGATTATAATATTTTTATGATAAAACCAAACGTCACTAGTTGGTCATGTGGTAACATTTTGAATTTTGGCCATGGTCATGGTCATGTGATAAAGTTTTGATTTTGGCCATGGTCATGTGGTAAATTCTGGACTTTTAAGGTGACCATATGGGATCGAATCTTTGGGATACTACAGTTCTATTCCTGCACTATAAGTGTGTTATAAGTGTTTTAGCCAATCTGTTATAGGGTGTGGTAGGGTGAGGAGCATGTAAAATTATAAAAGAGGGGTGCGATAAGTTAATTGTTTTAAATACTTTTGCTATTTTGTTTCCATAATTTCTTTACGAAATACTTTGCTTGGCACTAACTGTTTAAGGAGTATTTTTTTGTTTTTTCACAACCTTGTCAAATCAGTCACGTAGGAGTAATCCAAGGTTGGGCGGTGGTTGCTAATGAATAGCTGGAGATTAAAATTAGTCACGGCTAAACTTCGATTGCCTTTTTGTAAATATCTGGAACATACATGCGAATCTGTAGGTACGTTTACCTTTACGTGTGGTTTCATAAAGCAGACACATGACGTTACGGACACTGACGGATTTAGTCACGTGATTCATAGCTCTAATCTTATGGGCCTTTGGATGAGTTCATGGCACTAATTTGTTCAAGTGTTTCTTTACTTCACAAGATGGTTACAAAAGTCGGATTACTTTCAGTTCTTATATTAAGTTATGTCTCGTGTTGATTTACTTTCACCCCTCCGGGTTGAGGTATTCAAGTAAACTAACAGCAGTATGCTGTTAACCCTACTCCGAGAACTGCTAGTGAACTGTGTCTTTGATGACGACTAGGAAACAGAGACCAATAAGCCAGAAACACAGACTAAGTCAAGAAATTAGAAATGAAGCGTAGAAAGGTTAAATGAACCAGAAATTGTAGAGACTGTATAACATATTATAATAGATGAAAGAAAATATGATGAAACCAACCATATGTTGGCTTCATAAGCAAGCAGTTTTCGTCTGATACTGAGATGTACTTGATATAAATATATATTTAATTAAAGAACCAGAGACTCTTGAAGAATGTACCACTGAAGGGAGTTAGCCTTCTAGTTTCTCTATTTCCTATAAAACTTTGAAGTTAATATAATTAAACATTTTACTACATGTGATTCTTCAAAATCAATAGGTTTGTTTTACAAACTATTATTTTCCAAATGTAGAATTTTCACGTACACAATGTTGAACAGCAACAATGTTTTGTTGTTGTTTTTTAACAACTTTGAAAACTAAAATTTTATAGGATCAACGGAAATTAGTCATTGTTGAACAGCACGCTGTAAGAGACGTTTGTTCATTTAATGAAGCGTTTCGCAGTGGCTCAGATTATAAACGCTAAAGATCACATTACGATACCCCTGGTGGGCGCAGCACAGATAGCCCATGAAGTTCCTTTGTACTTAACTGCAAACAAACATTACAGTACAAGTCCAAAGTTTGTTTCATCGCTGGGTTTCATGAATATGTTTTTTTTTTTGTAATCAAGTATAAAACGAAACAATGAGTTATATATACTCTGCCAACCACGTGGATCGAAACTTGGTTTCTAGCGTTGTAAGTCCGCAAACATACCGCTGTGCCATTGAGGAACAAATGATTTAATATAATACAACAATTCCAGTCTTTGTCTATAACGGATATTTTAAAAATATCAGTGTTAGTAAGAAATGTTCCCCACTCTGTTCTTTAAATACTAAATCTAACACAAGTGTTAAGTATTATACTAAATCTAACACAAGTGTTAAGTATTCTTTATAAATATAAATATTAATGTTTCAAATAAATCCTGTTGTGTTACACTTCAGGAATGTGTAGTAATCGTTCGGGTTTGTGAAATTTGAAAGCAATGATACTGAGATTTGTTGGAATTAAGCACAAAGATACACAATGTGTAACCTGTGCTCTGCCCACCACGGGTATCGAAATCCAGTTTCTAGAAGTGTCAGTGTACAAACATACCGCTGTGCCACTGAAGGGTTTGAAACTGAGAAGTACAGCTGTAATTATTATAGAGGTTTATAAGAAAGGTTTTTTGTATTCTTGAACAAACATTTTCATCACTGCTATTCGAAGAACCACTGTGCTAATTTATAATTTTATTATGAAATGTGATTGTTCATTTTTATTCTGTTTCGCATTTAACAATAATAATATATGAAGAACTATTAATAATCTTAGAATATAAAAGTTATTTATTGTTGTATCAATAGATAACAGAAACGATTTTTCTTCTGGTAACGATATATAAAGTTATTTATTGTTGTATCAATAGATAACAGAAACGATTTTTCTTCTGGTAACGATATATAAAAGTTATTTATTGTTGTATCAATAGATAACAGAAACGATTTTTTTCTTCTGGTAACGATAAAACCTACCAATTTTGACAAAAAGAGAGACAGAGCTCTGACAGTCATCAGTGTAATGAGTCTCCAACACATCTTTAGAATTATGTGAATGTGAAAATGTTCTTAAGATGGCTCGGAGCAGCCGTCAGAAGCCTGTAGGATAAAAAGAGAGACAGAGCTCTGACAGTCATCAGTGTAATGAGTCTCCAACACATCTTTAGAATTATGTGAATGTGAAAATGTTCTTAAGATGGCTCGGAGCAGCCGTCAGAAGCCTGTAGGATATATAGTTTTAGAAGTCTTCTCGCAGTACGCTAGCTTCTAATTAAAAGTGAGTTCAACTGTAGGGCATTAGCTCTGTTGTAAATAATAGAGTGTTTTCTAACTAAAGTCTGTTATTAACACTTGACGCCTCTTTGGACAACACTAACAGAGTAATATATTCTCGACTTTGTACCCAGTGAGACGTGAAATCTGTTTCCTTTCTAGCAGCTTGCATTCATGAAATTATATTCCATATTTAAGTGTGGATATATGATGTCTTTGATACCAGAAACGTAATTAAATTGCAATCAGTTTCGTGTGTATTTGAACACAATAACATCAATAGCTCAGTTCCATAAGATATATTTTCTCGTTTCATGTTTCCTAACTAGAATGTTTAATGTTTTTCAGGAGCACATTAATATTTTTGTTTTACAACCTAAAGTTAATACTATAAAGAAAGAAGAATAAGTTTAATGCTTTATATATGTGTATATCTTGTTGATTATAAGTGTCTAATTATTAAGTATATTGAATTTCTCCGGTGCCACGAAGCTCATTTGACAATAATATCGCATCGTATTATAAAAGACGTTTCACGTCTTTAATGTGATATTTTCATTACATTCTTGCTCAAATTCCTAACAGGGTTTAAATTTTGAATCGGTTGATAATTGAAATTAAAAATATGTTTATGAATAAAGCATTATAATTAACCGCGTGGTCTACAAACATATCGATATTAAAAAATAGGTTAAAGAATAGTCACTTTTTATACGTATATTTTTATTTTGATGTTTCTAATTACCGTCCTTCTTCGGACCGTACAAGTTAGAACAAAAAAGCATGCGCTCAATATTTAGATTGTATGTGGAGGTTACTGAACGTTGGTAATAAAATTTAGCTTCAAACTTACTTTTATACATCAATATAAGCGATGAACATGAATAAAGTAAAGACGAAAGAAAAGAAAAATTAACTGAAATAAATTAACTTCTACAATAAAGTTTTTTTTCAGTTTCTCACAAATTTACTCGAGAGCCTAAACTAAAAACAAGAGAGAAGATAACACTACCCATGCTGATTGTTCAGAAGAAAGGGATTCAATGTTATTTAACACTAGAGAGAAGATAACACTACCCATGCTTATTGTTCAGAAGAAAGGGATTCAATGTTATTTAACACTAGAGAGAAGATAACACTACCCATGGTGATTGTTAAGAAGAATGGGATTCAATGTTATTTCTAACACCAGAGAGAAGATAACACTACCCATGCTGATTGTTTAGAAGAATGTGATTCAATGTTATTTCTAACACCAGAGAGAAGATAACACTACCCATGCTGATTGTTTAGAAGAAAGCGATTGAATGTTATTTAACACCAGAGAGAAGATAACACTACCCATGCTGATTGTTTAGAAGAAAGGGATTCAATGTTATTTAACACTAGAGAGAAGATAACACTACCCATGCTGATTGTTAAGAAGAATGGGATTCAATGTTATTTCTAACACCATCACGGCTGAAAGAGCGACACGCTGATTGGAAGTCGACTGCTTTAACCACCAGACCATACAAGGCCATACCAGGCTATTTTGGAGAAGAAGAAAAATAATTAATTAAAAAGCTGGTTGTGAGGTTCTAACTTACTTCCTAGTCCTTCTGTGCCGTGAATATCTGTTGTGTGCTCGGCTCTGAAATATCTGTCTGTAGTTCTATGTTTATTCAGATGTTCACATACTTCACCACAGACTCGACATTCTGTTTTCCCAAATAATAAATTGCTACATATTTACACATCATATGATTAATAAAACATTCAGTGGTTCTTTTCTTATGTTAAAACAGCCTCACACAATAAAACTAAAAACGAAACTGACCAGAATCTAAAAGATACAGATTTCAAAGTTGTGCTCCTTCAAAAACTTTTATTGAAACTGTTTATAACTTCTGACATCTGAACTTCGTGGACAATATTGAAACTGTTTATAGCTTCTGATATCTGAACTTCGTGGACAATATTGAAACTGTTTATAGCTTCTGATATCTGAACTTCGTGGACAATATTGAAACTGTTTATAGCTTCTGATATCTGAACTTCGTGGACAATATTAAAACTGTTTATAGGTTCTGATATTTGACTTCGTGGACAATATTGAAACTGTTTATAGCTTCTGATATCTGAACTTCGTGGACAATATTGAAACTGTTTATAACTTCTGGTATCTGAACTTCGTGGACAATATTGAAACTGTTTATAACTTCTGTTATCTGAACTTGATGGACAATATTGAAACTGTTTATAGCTTCTGATATCTGAACTTGGTGGACAATATTGAAACTGTTTATAACTTTTGATATCTGAACTTCGTGGACAATATTGAAACTGTTTATAACTTCTGATATATGAACTTCGTGGACAATATTGAAACTGTTTGTAGCTTCTGATATCTGAACTTCGTGGACAATATTGAAACTGTTTATAGCTTCTGATATCTGAACTTCGTGGACAATATTGAAACTGTTTATAGCTTCTGATATATGAACTTCGTGGACAATATTGAAACTGTTTATAGCTTCTGATATCTGAAGTTCGTGGACAATATTCTAGTTATTTATTTTGCTGTTGTTATTATTCATTATTAAACCTGAAAACAGTTTTGAAATGAACCACTTTTGCTCATGTTATTTGAAATTAAACACTTTTGTATGTCTTCTTTGAAACTGGTCAGTCTTGTTTTTATGTATTTATCCTATACTTTTTGTATTCAAAACTGACGTGTAGATTTCTACTGAACAGAAGAGAAATATTCGTTGAAAGTGTCACCTCAAACCACGAACTTTTAGACAACTTGTAAAATATATTTTATATTGAAAACAATTTTCTGGATAAAAAATACTGATTTTTGAAATTATTGTGATAAATTTATCACTACGAGTTTCATCAATAAACTAGAAAATGTTGTCAGATGATGAATTATGGTACAAATATAAAGCACAAGGTTAATGATTTGCTGAAGTCATAATAAACATTATAAGTTTTGCGTAAAATCGAGATAACTCTTCAAGTTATACTTTAATAGAACCATGTATTTACCGTATTAAATCAGAAAGAAATAAGTAAAGTCATATCATATTTGTGTTTAGAAAAGAAAGTATGGATTCATACTTTGTGCTAGAAAGTTTACAAACACTTTTGATAACGGTTGGAAGATTACTTCAAATACATCACTAATCTTACCAACGCCGTGTTTATCTCTTTTCCAGCTGAGCAGTTATTTTCAATGATATGACAATATATTATAAAGTAGCTATAAAAAATATATTTTTGTTCTATTACGCATGTACTGATAGATAGAATCTTGCTGTAAATAATAAGAACGAAAGTGGAGACATCTATAATCTGGCTGATGTTGAAATGTTATAATAGAACTAGTTTTATTTGTGAGATGTATATTTAATGATATGGTGAATGGCCATGTTTAAACAACACTATCAGTTAAGCGGAATATTGATCTGAGCTGATAATAAGGAACTCTGGCAATTATTTATACATTAACGTAGTAACATCAGATGATTAGCATAACCTATTCTTATATCAGTTATCATATGTTGCACGTTTTCCTTTACCTTTACATGATACTTAAAGCCTTATTTAGATAAATTAGTTGTATAATATTAAGGCTGTATTATACCTTCCTTCAGAACTAAGTTACAAAAGTCATATTCCAGGGTGAAATAAAAATACCAGATTTGTCATAAAGATTGTTGCTTTCCGTTTTTATTTATCGTTCTATTGGTTTGTTTTGAATTTTGCGCAAAGCTACACGAGGGCTATTTCCGCTGGCCGTCCCTAATTTAGCAGTGTAAAAGTAGAGGTAAGGCAGCTAGTCATCACCACCCACCGCTAGCTCTTGGGCTACTCTTTACCAAAGAATAGTGGGATTGGCCGTCACATTATAACGCCCCCACGGCTGAAAGGGCGAGCATGTTCGAACCCGCGATCCTCGGATTACGAGTTTTGTGCCTTAACCACCTGGCCATGCAGGGCCCCTCTATTGTTCTATAGCGGATTAGAAGTAAATCTGAGAACTTATGATGCTAAAATCGGGCGTTGTAGAGAAAGCACATTGTTCACCTTTGTGATTAACAACAAATTCATACTGACGATATAAAAATAAAAGCTACAGTCGGTTGGGAGAGCTGATGATTATTTTTATTATAAAATTGAGAATCTCAAATAAGATAACAGCATGTGCGCTCATTGTATCTTGGAGATCCTATAATTGGCTCGACTATTCGACTTATTACTGAAACACTATATTCATACAAACCTATATTCACACAAACAGAAGAAATGGTTTTGAGTACAACTTATTTTGTCTATCACAAATTAATCCATCTTGTGATTACCGCCTTTGCTGAATTTGCTTATGACAATATTTTGAATATACAGTTAAGTCCAATATATGATTAGGGTTTCTTGTCAACGTAATATATAAATATTAATGAGCTGGATAATTATAATTATACTCCTTAACCAGCTAATTCTAGATGTTGTTCTGCCCTTGGAACTAGAAGGACATCATTTTATTCTAACAATAACAGGGTCTCATCCTAGCAAGAACAGGGTCTCATCCCAGCAAGAACAAGGTTTCATTTTAGTAAGAATATGATTTCATCCTAGAAATACCGTGTTTTTTCTAGCAAGAACATATTTTCATTTTACAATGAACGGAGTTTTATCTTAGCAAGAACACGGTTTCATTCTAGAAAGCACAGAATTTCATTCTAGCGAAAGCAGGTTTCATACTAGTGAGAACATGGTTTCATTCTAGCAAGAACGTGGTTTCATTCTACCAATAATAGGGTTTTACGGTTTTATCCAGGCAAGAATATGGTTTATTTCTATAAGAACAGTATTTTTTAGCAAGAAAAACGGTTTCTTTTTAGCAAAAACAGGCTTTTATTCAAACAATAGCATGGTTTCCTTCTATCAAGAATGTGGTTTCATTCTAGGAAGAACGAGTTTTTTTCTAACAAAACACTGTGTTATTCTTGGAAAAACATGGTTTCATTTTTCTCAGAATTGGGTTTCATACTAACAGGAACACGGTTTCATACTGATAAAAATCGGATTTCATTCAAGCCAGAATACGGTTTCATAAAAGAACACGGTTTCATTAAAGAACATGGTTTCATTCCAGCAAGAACATTGTTTTATTCTAAGAATAATAACATTTCGTTTTCAATAGATCTTAGAAGAACAGTTGGTGATTTAAAAGTGTAAATCAGTGATGCATTCTTTAGTAAACACATCCTTTAGCAAAAATAATTTAATAATGAAAAACTTGTGCGAATAACTTATATCTATAATTTTCTGTTACCTCACTATCAACTGCTGAGGTTTAAATTAACCATTATATGAGAAACATAGAACTCTATAAAACTCAACGAAAATTATTATTTTCATTCTTTGTGCCATGTTGTCAAGTTTTTATGACTTCGTGGCATTAGTCTTCATTTTCTCGTTAGGTCATTGTTAAAGTACACCTAGACCTAAACGTTCTTTGACTGTACTTCTGTGCGTCACTGCTACTTGACCCGTTATTACAAATGTACATATAATGTATGACCATGTGTGTATTCTAAGTGCCCATCACATATAAATCCCAATATTCTATAAAACAATAATAAACAAAGGTTTCGCGATGTGTACCACTGATTATCTTTCTTCTCTTTAGTCCTCGTTTTAAAATAACAGACGGTTGGTTTTTTAGTGGCAATCTCTGATTATCTTTCTTATCTTTAGTCCTCGTTTTAAAATTACAGACGGTTGGTTATCTAGTGGCAATCTCTGATTATCTTTCTTATCTTTAGTCCTCGTATTAAAATTACAGACGTTGGTTATCTAGTGGCAATTTCTGATTATGTTTCTTATCTCTAGTCCTCGTTTTAAAATTACAGACGTTGGTTATCTAGTGGCAATCTCTGATTATCTTTCTTATCTTTAGTCCTCGTTTTAAAATAACAGACGGTTGGTTATCTAGTGGCAATCTCTGATTATCTTTCTTATCTTTAGTCCTCGTTTTAAAATTACAGACGTTGGTTATCTAGTGGCAATTTCTGATTATGTTTCTTATCTCTAGTCCTCGTTTTAAAATTACAGACGTTGGTTATCTAGTGGCAATCTCTGATTATCTTTCTTATCTTTAGTCCTCGTTTTAAAATTACAGACGTTGGTTATCTAGTGGCAATCTCTGATTATCTTTCTTATCTTTAGTCCTGGTTTTAAAATTATGGACGGTTGGTTATGTAGTGGCAATCTCTGATTATATTTCTTCTCTTTAGTCCTCGTTTTAAAATTACAGACGGTTATATACAGATAATCTTTGATTAATATCCTTTTCTTAGGTCTTCATTTTAAAATTAAAGACAGTTATTTTTGGATTTCTGAGAGAAAAATCTGTAAAGTAAAAATAGTTTAAGTGCAAGATATTTTTCTACGGTTTTCTGCAGTTTATCCTAATATCACCAATATGTCTAGATAGAAGATTTTAAGGTCCTTCTTTATACGTCTTTAGACGGGATGGTTTGTTTCTTCTAACTGCCTTTACTGAGGAGACTGGAATAAGTGTATCTTGTAATGAATCTCTTTTTGGTCGAACGGTCTGCAGAAGTTGTCACAGCAGAAGCCAGTAATCTGTAAGGATGTTGGTTTGATGGTATTACATCCTGGTATGGATGTACTGACCTTTACTCGTAATGGTACTAATTATTTTGACTCTTGTATAATATCTGTCTGAGAAGGCATAACTTGAAGTCCTGTCAAAAGGAAATACTGTATATTTAGTGGACTTGAAGTCCAGTCAAAAAGAAATACTGTATATTTAGTGGACTTGAAGTCCAGTAAAAAGGAAATACTGTATATTTAGTGGACTTGAAGTCCAGTCAAAAGGAAATACTGTATATTTAGTGGACTTGAACTCCTGTCAAAAGGACTTACTGTATATTTAGTGGCTTGCTTTTCAACACGTGAATTTACTTTTTTAAACTCAAGATAATACGATACAAAAGTGTACATCATACGGACACATTTGTTGGTTTTTATACTTATGATATATCAGTAAGTAACTGTTTGTTAATAGCCCTCTGTTACTTATCACTTGTATTACTTCAATATAAGATGTGGCCTTTGGTTATCCACAAATTGTGTCTTTCTGCATACACACTGTTGTTTCATTTTCAGTCAGAAACGACAGTTCATGGTAGTTGAAATTACAATGCAACAAATGTTTATTAAACCTAAAAAAACGACAAAGGTTGTAAAATATATAATACAATATTTGTTATTTATTAAAACCAAAAACTAAAACAAATGTGGATTTGGTTTGTATAGAAATATAAAGTAATAGGTCTGAAAAATACTTGAATTTCTTTATTGGGCTCTACATTTGATAAAGGACTTGCAAGTTTATCTACTTCTATCTAATTACATGTACTGGTAATCCAAGTTGATCAATTCCTTCTTGTAATTAAGTCTATTCCTGCAAAGCTGATTCCATATATCATAATTATCTTGAACTTGGAAAGTGGTGTCAGCTCTAAACGCTCGAGAAACTGATCATAAACCAAACAGTAACTATGAATTCTACTTTAATACACACGACTTTCTAAATATCATTAACTTTCTCTTCTGACAATTTTGTTGGCCACTACTGACTTAACTGTTATTTCTGGTCTCGTTACTTGTAATAAATTCTGGTCAATTATTTCCTCACTCACTGAGCTGTCCACTCTTTCTCCAGTAGTTTAATTTCTCTTTCCGACAGGCGGCTTGGATAAAGGTGGAAACAAAAGCCATACTCTCCATCCATGACCACGTGATTACTAGGAACTACCGCATTAGCTTAAGTCACGTTGACAGCAGGAACTTTGTGCTTCACATCAAAGATGTGGAAGAGTCCGACAGAGGAGGATATATGTGTCAGCTGAATACAGCTCCGATGATGAGCCAAGTGGGATATCTAGATGTAGTGTGTAAGTAAATGGTGGTATAAGAACGTCTGTGGAAACGTTTTATTGGTCGAAGATCAATGGTTCTGTTATGTAGAGGACAGGTGATGATGTCGTGTGTAAATAGTCAGAGTTCGTCGTATAAGAACATATATGGAAAAGTTTATTAGTCGGCGCTCAATGGTTCTGTTGTGAAAAGGACATGTGATGATATACTAACTGTTCTGATGTTTAATAAATCGATATTAAAGCGATTTGGCTCTGATATCTTATGTACAATCTACAATAGCCCTGACCATGGGTTCAGATTACAATACTCGAACTTATTCGAATTTTTTTCTTTCAAAGGAAAATAATAAACCTTTAATTATTTAAAAATGGTAAAATCTCTCCTATATATTTATCAAATGTTTGAATTGTACTGCACAAATTCAGATAATTTTATAGATATTGAAGTCGCTGTAAATACGGTTTTTGGGTTGGTTTGTTTCGAATTTCGTACAAAGCTACACGAGGGCTATGTGTGCTATCCGCCCCTAATTTAGTAGTGTTAGACTAGAGGGAAGGTAGCTAGTCATCACCACCCACCGCCAATTATTGGGCTTCTCTTTTACCAACGAATTGTGAGATTGGCCGTAACGTTATAATGCCCCAACGGTTGAAAGGGCGAACATGTTTGGTATGACGGGAATTCGAACCCGCGAACCTCCTGTTACGACTCCAGTGCCTTAACCACCTGACCATGCCGGGCCTTATTGAACAAAGAAAGTGTTATGAACTTGCTAGAGCCCAACATATAAAACAATGTTTAGTATAGTTGTTAATGTGAAATACTGGTCATCACTTATCAAACTTTTGAAATATTACGAAATTTTTTTCTCGGGTACATATAAAGTAAACCAAAGCTCCTTCGCTTAGAATATACTCGTTCAGAACAAATAAATATGTATATCATTCTTTTTACACTATATCGTATATTTATTTACACATTGCACTCCAAACATTATGTATTTATGTTTGTTTCAACTATTACCAGTCCCTCCACAAATTCAACGAGAAAACACCAGCTCGGACATTGTCACCCAGGAAGGATCCAATATAACTTTGACTTGTGTAGCGAAAGGATACCCTACACCAAACATCACGTGGCGACGAGAAGACACCAGGTCTATCATGTCGTCGGTTAACGTCACAAAACAGTATGAATCCGGTATGTCTCAGATTATTAACAGTATGAATCCGGTATGTCTCAGATTATTAACAGTATGAATCCGGTATGCCTCAGATTATTAATAGTATGAATCCGGTATGTCTCAGATTATTAACAGTATGAATCCGGTATGCCTCAGATTATTAACAGTATGAATCCGGTATGTCTCAGATTATTAACAGTATGAATCCGGTATGCCTCAGATTATTAACAGTATGAATCCGGTATGTCTCAGATTATTAACAGTATGAATCCGGTATGCCTCAGATTTTTAACATGTTGAATCCGGTATGCCTCAGATTTTTAACATGTTGAATCCAGTATGCTTCAGATTATTAACAGTATGAATCAGGTATGCCTCAGATTATTAACAGTATGAATCCGGTATGCCTCAGATTATTAACAGCATGAATCCAGTATGCCTCAGATTATTAACAGTATGAATCCGGTATGTCTCAGATTATTAACAGTATGAATCCGGTATGCCTCAGATTATTAATAGTATGAATCCGGTATGTCTCAGATTATTAACAGTATGAATCCGGTATGCCTCAGATTATTAACAGTATGAATCCGGTATGTCTCAGATTTTTAACATGTTGAATCCAGTATGCTTCAGATTATTAACAGTATGAATCCGGTATGCCTCAGATTATTAACAGCATGAATCCAGTATGCCAGATTATTAACAGTATGAATCCGGTATGCCTCAGATTATTAACAGTTTGAATCCGGTATGCCTCAGATTATTAACAGTATGAATCCGGTATGCCTCAGATTATTAACAGTTTGAATCCGGTATGCCTCAGATTATTAACAGTGTGAACCCGGTATGCCTCAGATTATTAACAGTATGAATCCGGTATGTCTCAGATTATTAACAGTATGAATCCGGTATGCCTCATATTATTAACAGTATGAATCCAGTATGTCTCAGATTATTAACAGTATGAATCCGGTATGCCTCAGATTTTTAACATGTTGAATCCGGTATGCCTCAGATTTTTAACATGTTGAATCCAGTATGCTTCAGATTATTAACAGTATGAATCAGGTATGCCTCAGATTATTAACAGTATGAATCCGGTATGCCTCAGATTATTAACAGCATGAATCCAGTATGCCTCAGATTATTAACAGTATGAATCCGGTATGTCTCAGATTATTAACAGTATGAATCCGGTATGCCTCAGATTATTAACAGTTTGAATCCGGTATGCCTCATATTATTAACAGTATGAATCCGGTATGCCTCAGATTATTAACAGTATGAATCCGGTATGCCTCAGATTATTAACAGTTTGAATCCGGTACGCCTCAGATTTTTAACATTTTAAATCCGGTATGCCTCAGATTATTAATAGTATGAATCCGGTATGCCTCAGAATATTAACAGTTTGAATCCGGTATGCCTCAAATTTTTAACATGTTGAATCCGGTATGCCTCATATTTTTAGCATGTTGAATCCAGTATGCCTCAGATTATTAACAGTATGAATCCGGTATGCCTCAGATTATTAACAGTATGAATCCGGTATGTACAGATTATTAATAGTATGAATCCGGTATGTCTCAGATTATTAACAGTATGAAACCGGTATGCCTCAGATTATTAACAGTATGAATCCGGTATGCCTCAGATTGTTAACAGTATGAATCCGGTATGCTTCATATTATTAAAAAGTATGAATCCGGTATGCCTCAGATTTTTAACATGTTGAATCCGGTATGCCTCAGATTTTTAACATGTTGAATCCAGTATGCTTCAGATTATTAACAGTATGAATCCGGTATGCCTCAGATTATTAACAGTATGAATCAGGTATGCCTCAGATTATTAACAGCATGAATCCAGTATGCCTCAGATTATTAACAGTATGAATCCGGTATGTCTCAGATTATTAACAGTATGAATCCGGTATGTCTCAGATTATTAACAGTATGAATCCGGTATGCCTCAGATTATTAATAGTATGAATCCGGTATGTCTCAGATTATTAACAGTATGAATCCGGTATGCCTCAGATTATTAGCAGTATGAATCCGGTGTGCCTCAGATTAATAACAGTATGAATCCGGTATGCCTCAGATTATTAACAGTATGAATCCGGTATGCCACAGATTATTAATAGTATGAATCCGGTATGTCTCAGATTATTAACAGTATGAAACCGGTATGCCTCAGATTATTAACAGTATGAATCCGGTATGCCTCAGATTGTTAACAGTATGAATCCGGTATGCTTCATATTATTAAAAAGTATGAATCCGGTATGCCTCAGATTTTTAACATGTTGAATCCAGTATGCTTCAGATTATTAACACTATGAATCCGGTATGCCTCAGATTATTAACAGCATGAATCCAGTATGCCAGATTATTAACAGTATGAATCCGGTATGCCTCAGATTATTAACAGTATGAATCCGGTATGTCTCAGATTATTAACAGTATGAATCCGGTATGCCTCAGATTATTAATAGTATGAATCCGGTATGTCTCAGATTATTAACAGTATGAATCCGGTATGCCTCAGATTATTAGCAGTATGAATCCGGTATGCCTCAGATTAATAACAGTATGAATCCGGTATGCCTCAGATTATTAACAGTATGAATCCGGTATGCTTCATATTATTAACAGTATGAATCCGGTAGGTCTCAGATTATTAACAGTATGAATCCGGTATGTCTCAGATTATTAACAGTATGAATCCGGTATGCCTCAGATTATTAACAGTATGAATCCGGTATGCCTCAGATTATTAACAGTATGAATCCGGTATGCTTCATATTATTAACAGTATGAATCCGGTAGGTCTCAGATTATTAACAGTATGAATCCGGTATGTCTCAGATTATTAACAGTATGAATCCGGTATGCCTCAGATTATTAATAGTATGAATCCGGTATGTCTCAGATTATTAACAGTATGAATCCGGTATGCCTCAGATTATTAACAGTATGAATCCGGTATGCCTCAGATTATTAACAGTATGAATCCGGTATGCCTCAGATTTTTAACATGTTGAATCCGGTATGCCTCAGATTTTTAACATGTTGAATCCAGCATGCTTCAGATTATTAACAGTATGAATCAGGTATGCCTCAGATTATTAACAGTATGAATCCGGTATGCCTCAGATTATTAACAGCATGAATCCAGTATGCCTCAGATTATTAACAGTATGAATCCGGTATGTCTCAGATTATTAACTGTATGAATCCGGCATGCCTCAGATTATTAATAGTATGAATCCGGTATGTCTCAGATTAATAACAGTATGAATCCGGTATGCCTCAGATTATTAACAGTTTGAATCCGGTATGCCTCAAATTTTTAACATGTTGAATTCGGTATGCCTCAGATTTTTAGCATGTTGAATCCAGTATGCCTCAGATTATTAACAGTATGAATCCGGTATGCCTCAGATTATTAACAGTATGAATCCGGTATGTCTCAGATTATTAACAGTATGAATCCGGTATGCCTCAGATTAATAACAGTTTGAATTCGGTATGCCTCAATTATTAACAGTATGAATCCGGTATGTCTCAGATTATTAACAGTATGAATCCGGTATACCTCAGATTATTAACAGTTTGAATCCGGTACGCCTCAGATTTTTAACATGTTGAATCCGGTATGCCTCAGATTATTAATAGTATGAATCCGGTATGCCTCAGATTATTAACAGTTTGAATCCGGTATGCCTCAAATTTTTAACATGTTGAATCCGGTATGCCTCAGATTTTTAGCATGTTGAATCCAGTATGCCTCAGATTATTAACAGTATGAATCCGGTATGCCTCAGATTATTAACAGTATGAATCCGGTATGCCTCAGATTAATAACAGTATGAATCCGGTATGCCTCAGATTAATAACAGTATGAATCCGGTATGTCTCAGATTATTAACAGTATGAATCCGGTATGTGTCAGATTATTAACAGTATGAATCCGGTATGCCACAGATTATTAATAGTATGAATCCGGTATGTCTCAGATTATTAACAGTATGAAACCGGTATGCCTCAGATTATTAACAGTATGAATCCGGTATGCCTCAGATTATTAACAGTATGAATCCGGTATGCTTCATGTTATTAACAGTATGAATCCGGTATGCTTCATATTATTAAAAAGTATGAATCCGGTATGCCTCAGATTTTTAACATGTTGAATCCGGTATGCCTCAGATTTTTAACATGTTGAATCCAGTATGCTTCAGATTATTAACAGTATGAATCCGGTATGCCTCAGATTATTAACAGTATGAATCAGGTATGCCTCAGATTATTAACAGCATGAATCCAGTATGCCTCAGATTATTAACAGTATGAATCCGGTATGTCTCAGATTATTAACAGTATGAATCCGGTATGTCTCAGATTATTAATAGTATGAATCCGGTATGTCTCAGATTATTAACAGTATGAATCCGGTATGACTCAGATTATTAACAGTATGAATCCGGTATGCCTCAGATTATTAACAGTATGAATCCGGTATGCTTCATATTATTAACAGTATGAATCCGGTAAGTCTCAGATTATTAACAGTATGAATCCGGTATGTCTCAGATTATTAACAGTATGAATCCGGTATGCCTCAGATTATTAACAGCATGAATCCAGTATGCCTCAGATTATTAACAGTATGAATCCGGTATGTCTCAGATTATTAACAGTATGAATCCGTTATGCCTCAGATTATTAACAGTATGAATCCGGTATGCCTCAGATTATTAACAGCATGAATCCAGTATGCCTGAGATTATTAACAGTATGAATCCGGTATGTCTCAGATTATTAACAGTATGAATCCGGTATGCCTCAGATTATTAATAGTATGAATCCGGTATGTCTCAGATTATTAACAGTATGAATCCGGTATGCCTCAGATTATTAACAGTATGAATCCGGTATGCCTCAGATTATTAACAGTATGAATCCGGTATGATTCATATTATTAACAGTATGAATCCGGTAAGTCTCAGATTATTAACAGTATGAATCCGGTATGCCTCAGATTATTAACATGTTGAATCCGGTATGCCTCAGATTATTAACAGTATGAATCCGGTATGTCTCAGATTATTAACAGTATGAATCCGTTATGCCTCAGATTATTAACAGTTTGAATCCGGTATGCCTCAGATTATTAACAGTATGAATCCGGTATGCCTCAGATTATTAACAGTTTGAATCCAGTATGCCTCAGATTATTAACAGTATGAATCTGGTATGTCTCACATTATTAACAGTATGAATCCGGTATGTCTCAGATTATTAACAGTATGAATCCGGTATGCCTCAGATTATTAATAGTATGAATCCGGTATGTCTCAGATTATTAACAGTATGAATCCGGTATGCCTCAGATTATTAACAGTATGAATCCGGTATGCCTCAGATTATTAACAGTATGAATCCGGTATGCTTCATATTATTAACAGTATGAATCCAGTAAGTCTCAGATTATTAACAGTATGAATCCGGTATGCCTCAGATTATTAACATGTTGAATCCATTATGCCTCAGATTATTAACAGTATGAATCCGTTATGCCTCAGATTATTAACAGTTTGAATCCGGTGTGCCTCAGATTATTAACAGTGTGAACCCGGTATGCCTCAGATTATTAACAGTATGAATCCGGTATGTCTCAGATTATTAACATGTTGAATCCGGTATGCCTCATATTATTAACAGTATGAATCCGGTATGTCTCAGATTATTAACAGTATGAATCCGTTATGCCTCAGATTATTAACAGTTTGAATCCGGTATGCCTCAGATTATTAACAGTATGAATCCGGTATGCCTCAGATTATTAACAGTTTGAATCCGGTGTGCCTCAGATTATTAACAGTGTGAACCCGGTATGCCTCAGATTATTAACAGTATGAATCCGGTATGTCTCAGATTATTAACATGTTGAATCCGGTATGCCTCATATTATTAACAGTATGAATCCAGTATGCCTCAGATTATTAACAGTATGAATCCGGTATGTCTCAGATTATTAACAGTATGAATCCGTTATGCCTCAGATTATTAACAGTATGAATCCGGTATGCCTCAGATTATTAACAGCATGAATCCAGTATGCCTGAGATTATTAACAGTATGAATCCGGTATGCCTCAGATTATTAATAGTATGAATCCGGATGTCTCAGATTATTAACAGTATGAATCCGGTATGCCTCAGATCATTAACAGTATGAATCCGGTATGCCTCAGATTATTAACAGCATGAATCCGGTATGCTTCATATTATTAACAGTATGAATCCAGTAAGTCTCAGATTATTAACAGTATGAATCCGGTATGCCTCAGATTATTAACAGTATGAATCCGTTATGCCTCAGATTATTAACAGTTTGAATCCGGTATGCCTCAGATTATTAACAGTTTGAACCCGGTATGCCTCAGATTATTAACAGTATGAATCCGGTATGTCTCAGATTATTAACATGTTGAATCCGGTATGCCTCAGATTATTAACAGTATGAATCAGGTATGTCTCAGATTATTAACAGTATGAATCCGTTATGCTTCAGATTATTACAGTTTGAATCCGGTATGCCTCAGATTATTAACAGTTTGAAACCGGTATGCCTCAGATTATTAACAGTTTGAATCCGGTATGCCTCAGATTATTAACAGTATGAATCCGGTATGCCTCAGATTATTAACAGTATGAATCCGGTATGCCTCAGATTTTTAACATGTTGAATCCAGTATGCTTCAGATTATTAACAGTATGAATCCGGTATGCCTCAGATTATTAACAGTATGAATCAGGTATGCCTCAGATTATTAACAGCATGAATCCAGTATGCCTCAGATTATTAACAGTATGAATCCGGTATGTCTCAGATTATTAACAGTATGAATCCGGTATGCCTCAGATTATTAATAGTATGAATCCGGTATGTCTCAGATTATTAACAGTATGAATCCGGTATGCCTCAGATTATTAACAGTATGAATCCGGTATGCCTCAGATTATTAACAGTATGAATCCGGTATGCTTCATATTATTAACAGTATGAATCCGGTAAGTCTCAGATTATTAACAGTATGAATCCGGTATGCCTCAGATTATTAACATGTTGAATCCGGTATGCCTCAGATTATTAACAGTATGAATCCGGTATGTCTCAGATTATTAACAGTATGAATCCATTATGCCTCAGATTATAAACAGTTTGAATCCGGTATGCCTCAAATTATTAACAGTATGAATCCGGTATGCCTCAGATTATTAACAGTTTGAATCCAGTATGCCTCAGATTATTAACAGTATGAATCTGGTATGTCTCACATTATTAACAGTATGAATCCGGTATGTCTCAGATTATTAACAGTATGAATCCGGTATGCCTCAGATTATTAATAGTATGAATCCGGTATGTCTCAGATTATTAACAGTATGAATCCGGTATGCCTCAGATTATTAACAGTATGAATCCGGTATGCCTCAGATTATTAACAGTATGAATCCGGTATGCTTCATATTATTAACAGTATGAATCCGGTAAGTCTCAGATTATTAACAGTATGAATCCGGTATGTCTCAGATTATTAACAGTATGAATCCGTTATGCCTCAGATTATTAACAGTTTGAATCCGGTGTGCCTCAGATTATTAACAGTTTGAACCCGGTATGCCTCAGATTATTAACAGTATGAATCCGGTATGTCTCAGATTATTAACATGTTGAATCCGGTATGCCTCAGATTATTAACAGTATGAATCAGGTATGTCTCAGATTATTAACAGTATGAATCCGTTATGCTTCAGATTATTACAGTTTGAATCCGGTGTACCTCAGATTATTAACAGTTTGAAACCAGTATGCCTCAGATTATTAACAGTTTGAATCCGGTATGCCTCAGATTATTAACAGTATGAATCCGGTATGCCTCAGATTATTAACAGTATGAATCCGGTATGCCTCAGATTATTAACAGTTTGAATCCGGTACGCCTCAGATTTTTAACATGTTGAATCCGGTATGCTTCAGATTATTAACAGTTTGAATCCGGTATGCCTCAGATTTTTAACATGTTGAATCCGGTATATCTCAGATTATTAACAGTATGAATCTGGTATGTCTCAGATTATTAACAGTATGAATCCGGTATGCCTCAGATTATTAACATTTTGAATCCGGTATGCCTCAGATTATTAACAGTATGAATCCGGTATGTCTCACATTATTAACAGTATGAATCCGGTATGCCTCATATTATTAACAGTATGAATCCGGTATGCGTCAGATTATTAACAGTATGAATCCGATATGTCTCAGATTATTAATAGTATGAATCCGGTATGTCTCAGATTATTAACAGTATGAATCCGGTATGCCTCAGATCATTAACAGTATGAATCCAGTATGCCTCAGATTATTAACAGTATGAACCCGGTATGCTTCATATTATTAACAGTATGAATCCAGTAAGTCTCAGATTATTAACAGTATGAATCCGGTATGCCTCAGATTATTAACATGTTGAATCCATTATGCCTCAGATTATTAACAGTATGAATCCGTTATGCCTCAGATTATTAACAGTTTGAATCCGGTGTGCCTCAGATTATTAACAGTGTGAACCCGGTATGCCTCAGATTATTAACAGTATGAATCCGGTATGTCTCAGATTATTAACATGTTGAATCCGGTATGCCTCATATTATTAACAGTATGAATCAGGTATGTCTCAGATTATTAACAGTATGAATCCGTTATGCTTCAGATTATTACAGTTTGAATCCGGTGTACCTCAGATTATTAACAGTTTGAAACCGGTATGCCTCAGATTATTAACAGTTTGAATCCGGTATGCCTCAGATTATTAACAGTATGAATCCAGTATGACTCAGATTATTAATAGTATGAATCCGGTATGTCTCAGATTATTAACAGTATGAATCCGGTATGCCTCAGATTAATAACAGTTTGAATCCGGTATGCCTCATATTATTAACAGTATGAATCCGGTATGCCTCAGATTATTAACAGTATGAATCCGGTATACCTCAGATTATTAACAGTTTGAATCCGGTACGCCTCAGATTTTTAACATGTTGAATCCGGTATGCCTCAGATTATTAATAGTATGAATCCGGTATGCCTCAGATTATTAACAGTTTGAATCCGGTATGCTTCAAATTTTTAACATGTTGAATCCGGTATGCCTGAGATTTTTAGCATGTTGAATCCAGTATGCCTCAGATTATTAACAGTATGAATCCGGTATGCCTCAGATTATTAACAGTATGAATCCGGTATGCCTCAGATTAATAACAGTATGAATCCGGTATGCCTCAGATTAATAACAGTATGAATCCGGTATGCCTCAGATTATTAACAGTATGAATCCGGTATGTGTCAGATTATTAACAGTATGAATCCGGTATGCCACAGATTATTAATAGTATGAATCCGGTATGTCTCAGATTATTAACAGTATGAAACCGGTATGCCTCAGATTATTAACAGTATGAATCTGGTATGCCTCAGATTATTAACAGTATGAATCCGGTATGCTGCATATTATTAAAAGTATGAATCCGGTAAGTCTCAGATTATTAACAGTATGAATCCGGTATGCCTCAGATTTTTAACATGTTGAATCCGGTATGCCTCAGATTTTTAACATGTTGAATCCAGTATGCTTCAGATTATTAACAGTATGAATCCGGTATGCCTCAGATTATTAACAGCATGAATCCAGTATGCCTCAGATTATTAACAGTATGAATCCGGTATGTCTCAGATTATTAACAAAATGAATCCGGTATGCCTCAGATTATTAATAGTATGAATCCGGTATGTCTCAGATTATTAACAGTATGAATCCGGTATGCCTCAGATTATTAACAGTATGAATACGGTATGCCTCAGATTATTAACAGTATGAATCCGGTATGTCTCAGATTATTAACAGTATGAATCCGGTAAGTCTCAGATTATTAACAGTATGAATCCGGTATGCCTCAGATTATTAACAGCATGAATCCGGTATGCCTCAGATTATTAACAGTATGAATCCGGTATGTCTCAGATTATTAACAGTATGAATCCGTTATGCCTCAGATTATTAACAGTATGAATCCGGTATGCCTCAGATTATTAACAGCATGAATCCAGTATGCCTGAGATTATTAACAGTATGAATCCGGTATGTCTCAGATTATTAACAGTATGAATCCGGTATGCCTCAGATTATTAATAGTATGAATCCGGTATGTCTCAGACTATTAACAGTATGAATCCGGTATGCCTCAGATTATTAACAGTATGAATCCGGTATGCCTCAGATTATTAACAGTATGAATCCGGTATGATTCATATTATTAACAGTATGAATCCGGTAAGTCTCAGATTATTAACAGTATGAATCCGGTATGCCTCAGATTATTAACATGTTGAATCCGGTATGCCACAGATTATTAACAGTATGAATCCGGTATGTCTCAGATTATTAACAGTATGAATCCGTTATGCCTCAGATTATTAACAGTTTGAATCCGGTATGCCTCAGATTATTAACAGTATGAATCTGGTATGCCTCAGATTATTAACAGTTTGAATCCAGTATGCCTCAGATTATTAACAGTATGAATCTGGTATGTCTCACATTATTAACAGTATGAATCCGGTATGTCTCAGATTATTAACAGTATGAATCCGGTATGCCTCAGATTATTAATAGTATGAATCCGGTATGTCTCAGATTATTAACAGTATGAATCCGGTATGCCTCAGATCATTAACAGTATGAATCCGGTATGCCTCAGATTATTAACAGTATGAATCCGGTATGCTTCATATTATTAACAGTATGAATCCAGTAAGTCTCAGATTATTAACAGTATGAATCCGGTATGCCTCAGATTATTAACAGTATGAATCCGTTATGCCTCAGATTATTAACAGTTTGAATCCGGTGTGCCTCAGATTATTAACAGTTTGAACCGGTATGCCTCAGATTATTAACAGTATGAATCCGGTATGTCTCAGATTATTAACATGTTGAATCCGGTATGCCTCATATTATTAACAGTATGAATCAGGTATGTCTCAGATTATTAACAGTATGAATCCGTTATGCTTCAGATTATTACAGTTTGAATCCGGTGTACCTCAGATTATTAACAGTTTGAAACCGGTATGCCTCAGATTATTAACAGTTTGAATCCGGTATGCCTCAGATTATTAACAGTATGAATCCGGTATGCCTCAGATTTTTAACATGTTGAATCCAGTATGCTTCAGATTATTAACAGTATGAATCCGGTATGCCTCAGATTATTAACAGTATGAATCAGGTATGCCTCAGATTATTAACAGCATGAATCCGGTATGCCTCAGATTATTAACAGTATGAATCCGGTATGTCTCAGATTATTAACAGTATGAATCCGGTATGCCTCAGATTATTAATAGTATGAATCCGGTATGTCTCAGATTATTAACAGTATGAATCCGGTATGTCTCAGATTATTAACAGTATGAATCCGGTATGCCTCAGATTATTAACAGTATGAATCCGGTATGCCTCAGATTATTAACAGTATGAATCCGGTATGCTTCATATTATTAACAGTATGAATCCGGTAAGTCTCAGATTATTAACAGTATGAATCCGGTATGCCTCAGATTATTAACATGTTGAATCCGGTATGCCTCAGATTATTAACAGTATGAATCCGGTATGTCTCAGATTATTAACAGTATGAATCCGTTATGCCTCAGATTATTAACAGTTTGAATCTGGTACGCCTCAAATTATTAACAGTATGAATCCGGTATGCCTCAGATTATTAACAGTTTGAATCCAGTATGCCTCAGATTATTAACAGTATGAACCTGGTATGTCTCACATTATTAACAGTATGAATCCGGTATGTCTCAGATTATTAACAGTATGAATCCGGTATGCCTCAGATTATTAACAGTATGAATCCGTTATGCCTCAGATTATTAACAGTTTGAATCCGGTGTGCCTCAGATTATTAACAGTTTGAACCCGGTATGCCTCAGATTATTAACAGTATGAATCCAGTATGACTCAGATTATTAATAGTATGAATCCGGTATGTCTCAGATTATTAACAGTATGAATCCGGTATGCCTCAGATTAATAACAGTTTGAATCCGGTATGCCTCATATTATTAACAGTATGAATCCGGTATGCCTCAGATTATTAACAGTATGAATCCGGTATACCTCAGATTATTAACAGTTTGAATCCGGTACGCCTCAGATTTTTAACATGTTGAATCCGGTATGCCTCAGATTATTAATAGTATGAATCCGGTATGCCTCAGATTATTAACAGTTTGAATCGGTATGCTTCAAATTTTTAACATGTTGAATCCGGTATGCCTGAGATTTTAGCATGTTGAATCCAGTATGCCTCAGATTATTAACAGTATGAATCCGGTATGCCTCAGATTATTAACAGTATGAATCCGGTATGCCTCAGATTAATAACAGTATGAATCCGGTATGCCTCAGATTAATAACAGTATGAATCCGGTATGCCTCAGATTATTAACAGTATGAATCCGGTATGTGTCAGATTATTAACAGTATGAATCGGTATGCCACAGATTATTAATAGTATGAATCCGGTATGTCTCAGATTATTAACAGTATGAAACCGGTATGCCTCAGATTATTAACAGTATGAATCTGGTATGCCTCAGATTATTAACAGTATGAATCGGTATGCTGCATATTATTAAAAGTATGAATCGGTAAGTCTCAGATTATTAACAGTATGAATCCGGTATGCCTCAGATTTTTAACATGTTGAATCCGGTATGCCTCAGATTTTTAACATGTTGAATCCAGTATGCTTCAGATTATTAACAGTATGAATCCGGTATGCCTCAGATTATTAACAGCATGAATCCGGTATGCCTCAGATTATTAACAGTATGAATCCGGTATGTCTCAGATTATTAACAAAATGAATCCGGTATGCCTCAGATTATTAATAGTATGAATCCGGTATGTCTCAGATTATTAACAGTATGAATCCGGTATGCCTCAGATTATTAACAGTATGAATCCGGTATGCCTCAGATTATTAACAGTATGAATCCGGTAAGTCTCAGATTATTAACAGTATGAATCCGGTAAGTCTCAGATTATTAACAGTATGAATCCGGTATGCCTCAGATTATTAACAGCATGAATCCAGTATGCCTCAGATTATTAACAGTATGAATCCGGTATGTCTCAGATTATTAACAGTATGAATCCGTTATGCCTCAGATTATTAACAGTATGAATCCGGTATGCCTCAGATTATTAACAGCATGAATCCAGTATGCCTGAGATTATTAACAGTATGAATCCGGTATGTCTCAGATTATTAACAGTATGAATCGGTATGCCTCAGATTATTAATAGTATGAATCCGGTATGTCTCAGACTATTAACAGTATGAATCCGGTATGCCTCAGATTATTAACAGTATGAATCCGGTATGCCTCAGATTATTAACAGTATGAATCGGTATGATTCATATTATTAACAGTATGAATCGGTAAGTCTCAGATTATTAACAGTATGAATCCGGTATGCCTCAGATTATTAACATGTTGAATCCGGTATGCCACAGATTATTAACAGTATGAATCCGGTATGTCTCAGATTATTAACAGTATGAATCCGTTATGCCTCAGATTATTAACAGTTTGAATCCGGTATGCCTCAGATTATTAACAGTATGAATCTGGTATGCCTCAGATTATTAACAGTTTGAATCCAGTATGCCTCAGATTATTAACAGTATGAATCTGGTATGTCTCACATTATTAACAGTATGAATCCGGTATGTCTCAGATTATTAACAGTATGAATCCGGTATGCCTCAGATTATTAACAGTATGAATCCGGTATGTCTCAGATTATTAACAGTATGAATCCGGTATGCCTCAGATCATTAACAGTATGAATCCGGTATGCCTCAGATTATTAACAGTATGAATCCGGTATGCTTCATATTATTAACAGTATGAATCCAGTAAGTCTCAGATTATTAACAGTATGAATCCGGTATGCCTCAGATTATTAACAGTATGAATCCGTTATGCCTCAGATTATTAACAGTTTGAATCCGGTGTGCCTCAGATTATTAACAGTTTGAACCCGGTATGCCTCAGATTATTAACAGTATGAATCCGGTATGTCTCAGATTATTAACATGTTGAATCCGGTATGCCTCATATTATTAACAGTATGAATCAGGTATGTCTCAGATTATTAACAGTATGAATCCGTTATGCTTCAGATTATTACAGTTTGAATCCGGTGTACCTCAGATTATTAACAGTTTGAAACCGGTATGCCTCATATTATTAACAGTTTGAATCCGGTATGCCTCAGATTATTAACAGTATGAATCCGGTATGCCTCAGATTTTTAACATGTTGAATCCAGTATGCTTCAGATTATTAACAGTATGAATCCGGTATGCCTCAGATTATTAACAGTATGAATCAGGTATGCCTCAGATTATTAACAGCATGAATCCAGTATGCCTCAGATTATTAACAGTATGAATCCGGTATGTCTCAGATTATTAACAGTATGAATCCGGTATGCCTCAGATTATTAATAGTATGAATCCGGTATGTCTCAGATTATTAACAGTATGAATCCGGTATGTCTCAGATTATTAACAGTATGAATCCGGTATGCCTCAGATTATTAACAGTATGAATCCGGTATGCCTCAGATTATTAACAGTATGAATCCGGTATGCTTCATATTATTAACAGTATGAATCCGGTATGTCTCAGATTATTAACAGTATGAATCCGGTATGCCTCAGATTATTAACATGTTGAATCCGGTATGCCTCAGATTATTAACAGTATGAATCCGGTATGTCTCAGATTATTAACAGTATGAATCCGTTATGCCTCAGATTATTAACAGTTTGAATCTGGTATGCCTCAAATTATTAACAGTATGAATCCGGTATGCCTCAGATTATTAACAGTTTGAATCCAGTATGCCTCAGATTATTAACAGTATGAATCTGGTATGTCTCACATTATTAACAGTATGAATCCGGTATGTCTCAGATTATTAACAGTATGAATCCGGTATGCCTCAGATTATTAACAGTATGAATCCGTTATGCCTCAGATTATTAACAGTTTGAATCCGGTGTGCCTCAGATTATTAACAGTTTGAACCCGGTATGCCTCAGATTATTAACAGTATGAATCCGGTATGTCTCAGATTATTAACATGTTGAATCCGGTATGCCTCAGATTATTAACAGTATGAATCAGGTATGTCTCAGATTATTAACAGTATGAATCCGTTATGCTTCAGATTATTACAGTTTGAATCCGGTGTACCTCAGATTATTAACAGTTTGAAACCAGTATGCCTCAGATTATTAACAGTTTGAATCCGGTATGCCTCAGATTATTAACAGTATGAATCCGGTATGCCTCAGATTATTAACAGTATGAATCCGGTATGCCTCAGATTATTAACAGTTTGAATCCGGTACGCCTCAGATTTTTAACATGTTGAATCCGGTATGCTTCAGATTATTAACAGTTTGAATCCGGTATGCCTCAGATTTTTAACATGTTGAATCCGGTATATCTCAGATTATTAACAGTATGAATCTGGTATGTCTCAGATTATTAACAGTATGAATCCGGTATGCCTCAGATTATTAACAGTTTGAATCCGGTATGCCTCAGATTATTAACATTTTGAATCGGTATGCCTCAGATTATTAACAGTATGAATCCGGTATGTCTCACATTATTAACAGTATGAATCCGGTATGCCTCATATTATTAACAGTATGAATCCGGTATGCGTCAGATTATTAACAGTATGAATCCGATATGTCTCAGATTATTAACAGTTGGAATCCGGTATGCCTCAGATTTTTAACATGTTGAATCCGGTATGTCTCAGATTATTAACAGTGTGAATTCGGTATGTCTCAGATTATTAACAGTATGAATCCGGTATGCCTCAGAATATTAATAGTATGAATCCGGTATGTCTCAGATTATTAACAGTATGAATCCGGTATGCCTCCGATTATTAACAGTATGAATCCGGTATGCCTCAGATTATTAACAGTTTGAATCCGGTGTGCCTCAGATTATTTGTATTGTTTCACTTTCTCTATATTTACCTCTTCAAGAAACAGTAAACCAGCGTGTCGTAGTAACTGTCTACAGTTTGAGTGCTCATGTTTTATTTTATGGATAAATGTAGGTATAAAACGTGATGACTTGCTCTCTAATGTAACCTTTCTTATCTATACGTCCCTTAAAGTTAAGGTGGTAATTAGCACAATCACAATTACCATTGATACTGGACTTAAACTGCTATCAACGTCATACTAATATGTAGAAACACTGAATTAAACTTACGGATATAGATGTAAAGTACAAAAACCAGGGATCAGTTTATCTACAGATCTCGTTCAAATATGTGTGGCTAGAGAAGGAATAAACATAGCTGTATTTTTTGTGTGTGTAAGTCAGATTATTTTTACTTGAAGATAAAGTGAAACCGTTAAAATATTTCAGATTCCAATCTTGTCAGCGAAAGCCTGAGTCTGGTCCACGTAAACCGTAGTTACAATGGAGCATACTTGTGTATAGCGATTAATGGAGTGCCAACTTCAGTGAGCCAAAGAATCTTATTACAGGTCCATTGTAAGTATTGTAAACAAAACTTGTAGTTAAAACAAACCACACTTCTCACACGCAATAGGGTTTGGAATCATATGACCTCAGATGTATTTTTATTTACTATTTTAAAAGCCTGGATCGAAGCTCTTTCCAATGTAAATAGAAAAATATAGCTTTTAAGTATCATTCTTAAATTTGTAGTTTCTAGACTAGAATAAAAGAGAGGAAACAATATAATGTAGGTTTCTTAAAAGTTAATTTTTCTATAGACTAGAGTATAATTAATACTAGGTATTACTACCATACCAACTACTGTAACATTGCTACCATATAAAACTACAGTTAATGTTACTACCATACCAACTACTGTTAACATTAGTACCTTATAAAACTACAGTTGATATTAATACCCTACAAAACTACAGTTAATATCACTACCACACCAACTATTGTTAATATTACTACTTTACCAGCTACTATTAATATTACTACCATACAAAACTGCAGTTAATATTATTACCACACAAACTAATGTTATTATTACTACTCTACAAAATTGCACATAATAATACTTTCATACAAAACTACTCTTAATATTAATACCGTACAAATCCACAGTTAATATTACTACCACACCAAATAATGTTAATATTACTACTGTACAAAACTACTGTTAATTTTACTACCATACAAAACTACAGTTAATGTTACTACCATACAAAACTACTCTCACATTACTACCACACATTAATATTATACTAACTAGTATTAACATTACTGCCACACAAACTACAATTAATATTACTGTCATACCATACTACTGTTTCGTCCATCTCCATCTAAAACCTGATATTAGAGAAGAAGGCAGATATGTCAACAACAACAAAAAAGGAAGTCCTGTTCAACCTTTTTAATCTGGAGATAAGTACTTCCGCTACTAAATGTAAGTATCTTTTTTTAGTAAAATAACTGTTCATCTACAGTTCTTGTTGGCTTAGTCTCGGTACGTTCTTCAAGGGTATCATCTTTTGAACTAACCTTTGTGGTGATTGGTTCACTGGATTAAAGTAACTCTACCTTATTCTATGTACATTGTCTGGAAGACGTTCTGATAAGTTCTAGCATTTTTCTTCTTTGTACATATTGCTATCTTGCTGGAAAAAAATATCTCGGAAAAGCTAGAGAATAATAAAGTGAAATGATGGCCTTGTCAGGGCGTTTGATAGGGAAACAAAACACAGTTTATAAAACTGGAAAATAAATCCCTTTTATGTTGCATGTCAAAGTGGGCGATTTTCTATTATCGTAAATCATTAACAGAATAAAGCCATTAGCTGATTATTAATATTTGTCATGAGACGGCGAACTAGGATGGTATTAGTGAAATGAAAGTAGGGTCTTTTCACAATGTAAGCGATCCAAATAACTGTTAAAGATATAATACCCTGTGTAGCAATTAGGTACCTGACTCTAAATCCCAAAAGATCGTACCTTGCAATGTGTTAATGTCTTCAAGAGGTCGTAATATTCAACCATTTCTATATACTATGATTCAATGATTGTAGCAAGAATTATTTGAATTATCATATGACTCAAATGTCTTACACTCGTTTTGATACAATGTGGCCAAAAGTGTTTGAAAATCGTGCGCCACAAGGATCGTGGTCGGCGAAGTTTCTAATGTCTTCAGATCGTGTTTTTTAGAACTACAATTCATGTCAAGAATTAGGATGTTCGATACAAATATAAGACACCAATTATATTCTTTTTATAGATGATTTATATAAGTGTATTAAAATTATATTTTTTATTTGGACGTGATACAGATGTAAATATTCATGTAAACCCGAATTAGAATAGAAACAAAATCATTTAATTATTAGAGCTTTGTTTGTTGGGTATATAATATTCGTAATTACTGTATTAATTTTGTAAACCATAACAGTTGAGTACATTACATTAAAACAATGCTTAACAAGCGAAACAAGTCACGTGACAAACACAACAGCTATAAAGTCGTAATCGAACGACATCTTTCAAACTACATTGTGACCTGGTTTGATGCCAAGAAGACACCTGTTAGAACTATATTGTGACCTGGTTTGATGCCAAGACAACACCTATTAGAACTACATTGTGATCTAGTTTGATGCCAAGATGACACCTGTTAAAAATACATTTTGACCTAGTTTGATGCTAATACGACACCTGTTAGAACTACATTGTGACATAGTTTGATGCCAAGGCGACACCTGTTAGAACTACATTGTGACCTAGTTTGATGCCAAGACGACACCTCTTAGAACTACATTGTGACCTAGTTTGATGCCAAGGCGACACCTATTATAACTACATTGTGACCTAGTTTGATGCCGATACGACACCTGTTAGAACTACATTGTGACCTAGTTTGATGCCAAGACGACACCTGTTGGAACTACATTGTGACCTGGTTTGATGCCAAGACGACATCTGTTAGAACTACATCGTGACCTAGTTTGATGCCAAGACGACATCTACTATAACTACATTGTGACCTAGTTTAATGCCAAGACGACACCTGTTAGAACTACATTGTGACCTAGTTTGATGCCGATACGACATCTACTAGAACTACATTGTGACCTAGTTTGATGCCAAGACAACACCTATTAGAACTACATTGTGATCTAGTTTGATGCCAAGATGACACCTGTTAAAAATACATTTTGACCTAGTTTGATGCCAAGACGACACCTGTTAGAACTACATTGTGACCTAGTTTGATGCCAAGACGACACCTCTTAGAACTACATTGTGACCTAGTTGATGCCAAGACGACACCTATTAGAACTACATTGTGACCTAGTTTGATGCCAAGACGACACCTGTTAGAACTACATTGTGACCTGGTTTGATGCCAAGACGACACCTGTTAGAACTACATCGTGACCTAGTTTAATGCCAAGACGACACCTGTTAGAACTACATTGTGACCTGGTTTGATGCCAAGACGACATCTACTAGAACTACATTGTGACCTGGTTTGATGCCAAGACGACATCTACTAGAACTACATTGTGACCTAGTTTGATGCCGATACGACATCTACTAGAACTACATTGTGACCTAGTTTGATGCCGATACGACATCTACTAGAACTACATTGTGACCTAGTTTGATGCCGATACGACATCTACTAGAACTACATTGTGACCTAGTTTGATGCCGAGACGACATCTACTATAACTACATTGTGACCTAGTTTGATGCCGAGACGACATCTACTATAACTACATTGTGACCTAGTTTGATGCCGATACGACATCTACTATAACTACATTGTGACCTAGTTTGATGCCGAGACGACATCTACTATAACTACATTGTGACTAGTTTGATGCCGAGACGACATCTACTATAACTACATTGTGACCTAGTTTGATGCTGAGACGACATCTACTATAACTACACTGTGACCTAGTTTGATGCCGAGACGACATCTACTAGAACTACATTGTGACCTGGTTTGATGCAAAGACGACATGTTTAGAAATACATTGTGACCTGGTTTGATAAATAGGAACGAACTTTTTGAGAAATAAACATCTTGAGACGGTTTGACAGGGTAATGAAAAACGTTATTATAAATGTATGATGTTTTTACAAGATAACGTCCTCTTCAGGTCATCCCAGTATGTCCAAGCGTGTTAAGGCGTTCGACTCGTAATACGAGGGTCGCGGGTTCGAAACCCGGTCGCACCAAACGTGCTCGCCCTCTTTTAGCCGTGAGGGCGTTATAATGTGACGGTCAATCCCACTATTCGTTGGTAAAAGAGTAGCTCAAGAGTTGGCGGTGATTGGTGATGACCAGCTGCCTTCCCTTTAGTCTTACACTGCTAAATTAGGGACAGCTAACGCAGATAGCCCTCGAGTAGCTTTGCGCGAAAATTAAAATAAAAGAACAAACAAACCTCTTCAGGTCCTTTATTATAAGATAATTATATATTTATGATATGTATTCTTCAGTACTCACTAAAGTCGTCTCCGAAAGTTCATTTGAGACAGTTTTTTGTTATGTATCTGGTATGATACTACAGTACTTTGAAAGACATATAACACCCCTTTCTGACCCAAATATTCATATGCTAAGAGTTGTTCAAATCGGTAATGAGAATTTCCAAACCTGAGATATTCCTTCTACATAACGACATGGAAACAACTGAATAAAAACCTACTTGGGTTATCAGGATCATCCAGAAAGAAACTTGGAGTAAGTCGTATTCCAGCCACGATAAAAAGTGTGATATTTCGTAAGAGACTAAAATCAATGAATTTAAAGGTCTGTGGCAAAGGCTGTTGACCTAACCCAGGCAACACGACGAAATACAATCAAGGAAGATTCCGTCTGGAAGAATGACACACGTCATATGTATACAAATGGCTTCTGTGACTTTTCAGATCAACCGCCTCATGTCTCAGAATGTTGGATAATAAAATGGAGTTTTATACTAGTCCATAGGCAAACACACTGATAAAGTCACCAAAAACAGCGACTATGGATGTATATTTGATTTTACTGTTGATACGGGTGGCTTGAAAACCGTCATCCTATTACACAGTATGTTTTATGGAAAGCCTTCAGAAAGGAGTAGTGTGCTTTGGATGTGACAACTTTACGACTGACCCGTTCGCATTTGATACTATGCTGCAAATCTATCGTCAAGAAACAAATTTGTCAGATAGAGGGCGATTAGATGAGCGAACATAGACTGTGACAGTGTGGTAAGATTTCAAATTATTTGCAGTATAACTTGCTCCGTCTTCATCAGTTATACACACTTCACCATTATTAGAGGCCTAATAGTAGTTCTTGGTCTGGTGACCCAAGCTGTGCTGGTTGTCTTTAAATAGGCAAAACTGTAGTTCACAATAGTCCACAACAAACTGTACAACCAATCAAACAAGCTACTGGGCCTCCACCTCGCAGACTTTATTTTAAATTTCACCTCTGGTGAGAAAGAAAAGAAACATTTATCACACACACACATATATGTATAGAATCATTAAACAGTTGGTCCAGTGTATAATACTAAATAATAAATTCAACGAAATACCGTATTATTGACCTAAATTAATTTAGGTTACGTGACGTAGCAAATCCCCCTTAAATATTAGGTAGTCTATTTTTATTTATATACAGTTAACTTAATTTAGGTTACTATGTGGTGACGAAGCAAACCCCCCTTAAATATTAGGTAGTCTATTTTTATTTATATACAGTTAAATTAATTTAGGTTACTATGTGGTGACGTAGCAAACCCCCCTTAGATATTAGGTAGTCTATTTTTATTTATAAACAGTTAAAATTATTAAAATATCAAAATAAGTTCAGGTCTGAGCATGCTACGTACTTAGAGTGTACATGAAAATCAACTGGTAGTGAATATAGATAATTAATTGTACTTTTCTTAACATTTTAATTCTGTGTTTGAAAATGCATTATTACATCAGTTTGGGACTCTCACGGTTAATGGTACTTTCGGTAGTTAATAAATCATGTCGGACTAAATCTATTGTGAACCTGTTTTTTACTAATTAATGAAAATCATTATTTTAAAATTTTAATCTAATCTTAATATTACATTGTCTGTGACGTGTGCTAAGTTATCTTTGTCGACTTTTGCTGAACAGACTTTTTACAGTAATTGTGTCTGTATAGTTTTAATAATAACAAAATACAATAATAATTATGACGTAATCAAATTACTCTTGTTTTTTTAAACAAACAAAAGTACAGAAGGAACTATAAGCGTTTTGGGGAATCGTAGCCCAGATTTTAGTTTTGTAAAGATATAAACGTCCCTTTGAGCCACAAGAAGACGATCATCCAACATTAACGGAATGAACATCTTAACTTTCCGCACTTATCAACGAAAAGTGTTACTTGTAAGATTTTATAAATGACAAAAAATATCTTTAAAATGTTTGTGTGTGTTTTCGTATAGCAAAACCACATCGGGTTATCTGCTAAGCCCACCGATGGGAATCGAACCCCTGATTTTAGGGTTGTAAATCTGTAGACTTACCGCGGCACTAGCTAGCGAGGGGCGTTAAAATATATCAAATAAAACGGAGTTGTTTTGGTTACGCGTTGTACAAATGAGAGAAATATAATGAAATTCATACAAACACTTGATAGTTTTTGCTATTTGATCTCATGTGGAATCTAGTCATAAGATAACATTTCACTATCTTTCAACCCACTTAATATACGTAGATATATACTTCTCAAGATGTACTAATATGGTACTATGCTAATAATAGCTTTATTAGGTAGAATTAATAATATTTCTGTAAGTATTTTGTTTGTCATGTGTTCTGCAATACACCAGGTGCTTTTTTTTAGACTGCGTGGTCAAGCATGACCTTTGTAGTGGGTCACTTCCTATTCTTGGAATTTTTAAATTATTGGAAGCACCTTTTCGTTCTTTAATTAGACAGTTGTAGACAATTTGGAAACTTCCAAATTACATTTTACAGATTTAATCTCTCATTCAGTTCACTTTGATATCACGCAGGAGCCATTTTTGAGTGCAGAAGATCTCATGACAAATAAAGATGTTTCAAAAAGGGTTACTGCTGTCTTAAGTTCCAGTGGTCTCTAGGATTTGGAATTGCATTCAAGAAACAGTAAAGGTGGACATAAGACATCAATGTGTAGCAAGTCACTATCTCCATCTAGAAACAGATTGCAAGTACCTGGTCTGAGACTCAGAAGACCAGTAGTCCAAACACTGAAAATACATGGAACATCTGCATTAGATACTGCCTGGACTTACATGAATGTGCACTCGAGTGTGGAGACAACCTAATGAGTGATATGCAGATTGTAACATGATAGAAGCTCACTGGTATGGATATGACTCAATGATGAATTGGTTTTGTATCAGTCTCGTTGGTCACACGTCATGCAAGATGCTGCTTTGGATACAATTGATACATTAATGAGATTCCGAAAGTTGTTTTAAGCCATGCGAAGAAGTCTTAGGTTCAACTTTTATTTTAATGGATGGAAATGCAAGATATAACAGGACTAGGATAGTTAATTAGTGTCTGATAGATGACATTATCTTCAGAATGGTCTGGCCAGCATCATGTCCACCTGATTCCTATTGAAAACTCTTAAGACAGACTGCCAGCAGCGGTAATATCAGCTAGCCCAGATCAGCCCACAAGTTTAGAATCGTCCTAGTTCAAAAACGGAAGAAGATACCATGATCCATAATATGCTGTCAAAACGTGAACATGTTTACGGAATGTGTCTACACTTTGACGTCATCAATACTGAAAAGAAACAGATGAAAAAAAAACAAGAAATTCAACCTTTGTTATGATATTTGCAGACATTACCAGAACTTGTGACTCAGTCATTACATAGACATTACCATAAAGGGAAACATTGCGCAGAATTGTAAAGTTCTAATGACCTATTGAAGGGATATTTAAAATACCATTTTGATGAACAATCCAAGCCATCCCTATATAAACCTGCCTGACATTATGTGTTTCTTTGTCTGTAAACTCCTTCCACAGTTTTGCAGGACCCAACTTAGTTTTGGGGCCAGATGAACCGGGATGTTTCTCTATTTATATAACGTAAGTCCCTAATAAGAAAGAAAAAAAGGGTGGATGAAACACACCTGGAAGGTTACCCAGATATGTTGAGACTTAGGAGTAAGTTTCCAGGGTCGCTGGGCCTGAATATAATACCATATGTTTTTTAATCAGGAAAATTTCTATTATGGTTAATTTGTCCTTTAACAGACGAAATTACATAAGGATCTTGAATCATGTTCAACTTAATTAGTAGCATCAATACTATATATTTTTAAGATCCTGTATTGGTTAACTTTGGTAAGCAGAAAGATAGGTACAAATAATATACATTCTACCACTATAAGAAGCCTGATTATGAAGAAGTCACTTTGCACAATGGGTGAGTAACTAATCAGTAACTCAGCTATATTACCCCACGATATTATTTATTGCACTATATCTAATTCATTTTATTTCTTCTCATGCTAACATTAAACTATCACTTTCGCTCCAACTTTCTAACTGCTGTAACTGAAGGACATGTTCGGTCACGTTTATTGTGATAATTTTGTAGCTGTGTTAGTTAATATGATAAGGGTTGTGATTGTAGGATTATAACACAGAATGTGACCATTTGTAGAATATATCATGTTATGTCATGACATAGTTTCTGACACCATATTAAGAGGAATTTGTGATATTTGGTATGACCTATTAATAATAGTGCTATTAACTAGAATGTTCTATTAACCTACGTTAATAATTATAAATATTGTCGATATGAGTGCCAAACTGTTTTATTATCCAGTTAATTTAACCTACGTTAATAATTATTAAACTGTTTTATTATCCAGTTAATTTAACCTACGTTAATAATTAAACTGTTTTATTATCCAGTTAATGTAAGCAATTATTTGTGTTAATGTTTCCCTATTTAAATAATTTGGTTTGGACAATATCAAGATAAGTTCATTATTCCTACATATCCACCCATTATTATTCGTTTGATTTTGCTGTTTACAAATTAAACCCAGAAATGTCTATTCACAAATAGCTCTTCCTGCATCTTTATGTTGTAATTATTTCCTGTTGTAATATGAACTCATACTATCATGTTTGTTTTTTTCGTTTCAAGTCTCACCTGAGGTGACGGTAGAAAACAAACAAGTAAACGTTCATCTCGGGGATACAGTCTTGTTGAGTGTCATATCGAAGCAATGCCTTTCCCAGATATTGTTTGGAAAAAAAATAACGGAAGAAACATTTCACCGGGAAAGAAGTGCGAAATAGATGTAGCAGTCAAAGATTACAAAATCCGAACAGTTCTTAGAATTAGAGATATCCAATCAACTGATTTGGGGACATACAAGTGCACTGCTGACAACAGTCTTGGTAATGCAGAGGGAGAGATTCAAATTTATGGTATTATTTTTTTCTACGTAACTTTATCAGTTAATTTATCCAAATTGTTCTCGCTAGTGTTACTTTTAACGAGTTCCCACATTCCTTTGTTAACTTGTTTAGTCTCACAACCCGAATATTTTTTCATCTATTAGTGTATTTGTTTATAACGAGTTACAACTGCAGGATCCCCTCTGTTAGCTGAATCTCTGCGTGATGACGAGAAAACCCACTTCTAGAGAAAATTATGTACTTAAAAACGGCTGGTATGGATAGAGAAAGCACTATGTAGAGGAGCAAACAACGTTTCGACCTTCTTTGGTCATCGTCAGGTTCGGAAAGAAAGAATGGGTTACTGACCGGTAGCTGACCACATGTTTGATGGCGGGTGTGTAATTAAGTGTAGGAATGTAGAGGGCGTGCTTAGATGTTGGATATATTTATTAATATAGATATAAAGGTGTTCGTTTGTATTGGTTTATTTTGGGCTTGAGTTGTTGTTTAGGTAAGGCTTCCTTTAATTTTGCCAAATAATGTGTACAAAACACACATATACATTTGTTTTGTACGAAAAATGTGGTTTTGGAATAATATTTTACAAATCAGATCGACGCTTAGTTCAGACAATTTCTTTGTACACTGTGTAAAGTTGTGACTCGTCATGTGCCGAAGGTAATAGAGGTCAAATTATTTGACTGTCCGAAAATGGTATGAAGCAATTGACGTTGACAGAACAGTGGGGCACCACCAAGTGTGATTTATTAAGAATCATGGGGCGTCATCAGACTACAGGAAACTTTGTTCCAGGAAAGTCTACTGGTAGATGTTCATAAACTACTGCCGGTTTGATCAGGTTAACACAACGTGTTCGAAAGAAGTCTTACAATAATTTATGTTCCGAATTTTATGAATACGTTCATCTCAGGGTGTTCAGAAGAACAATGAGTAGAAGACTAACAAAACAAAGTTATTTTGCAAGAAGTTCTAACTACAAATCAATATTAACCAAAATTGAACCTGTTACTATGCTACTTGGGCAAGACAGCATGTTAACTTTCAGTTAGGATATTGGAAACATGTAATAATTTCAGAGGAGTCCCGTTTCTAGTTTATCAAAACTGATAGGATACATGCTCCTCGTTTGCCTGGAGAACAAATCAGAAAAGACTATCTTTCCCATAGAGAACACACAGGAGGTGGTGCAGTACATGTTTGGGCAGCTATTTATCATGATTGAAAAGTTGCTTTTAATATTCTCCAAGTAAAGGTCACTTGCTTCTCCTTCAGACATTACAAGGGAAGATATTTATTTCGTATATTATGGCAAAGTTTAGCATTAACTTTGCGTTCCAAGATACTTATCTCGACCGGGTAGACATTACAAGATTGCTCTAGTCAACGAAGTCTCCAGATTGTAATCCTATTAAGAACTTTCGGATAGATTTGAGACTGAAAATTGTTAACAGCGACCTTAAACCAGCTTCTCTAGCTTAGTTGTCCCGCCATGTAGTAACTAATTAAGATGAAATTACGATGTATTACATCAATAACCTTATCGACATAATGCCACATGGAAAGTTATCAAAGTACAATAAAGACAAACCAAGTACTGGATCTTTAATATGAACTGATATCAGGTTATAGACGCTATCTATAACAATTTCATATTTATGTTATAATTTTTGTTGTTGTACTGTGTTCATAGATCCTGTTTTATTATACAAATTTCATACTTAGATGTTTAATAAAACATGCATTTCTTAGTTTGACAAAACCAACTATATTGGTATTCCATTTTAATAATAATGACCTTATTGTTACAAATTATGTAAATATTTTGCTCAATACTGTAGATGATATGTGGTATTAATACTATGATTTTTATAAAAGTAAGTAGCTATTTCGGTAAATTAATGATATCAGTATTTATGAAGATGAATGTGTGAGAATGTGGTGGTTGTAACACTGTGTATTAAAGGAAAGAAATACAAAGGAATCAGACATGAGTTCGAAAGAAAATTTTACAAGCTCGGTCCTATAGACAAGACAATCTGTAAATTGCTAATAAATTTAAAAAAATAGGATATTTTCATGATAAGCCAAGATCTGGACGTCCACGTGTCTCTGAAAAGGTTATGAATGCAATAAATGTTATGGATGAAGAACCACGTACGTCAGTTGACACTGACAAGTCAGGTAAACTTGGAATACACAGATTAACTGTCAACAAAATATTGAAATCACATTTGAGGAAGAAACGCTATTATATCTCAGGTGTTAAACGTGCTTAGATGAAGAAGATTATATCACAAGTGAAGTGTAATGTGTGTTGATCATCAGAAAGTGAAGTGTAATATGTGCTGATCACACAAGTGAAGTGTAATATGTGCTGA
>NW_027467777.1:10525019-10595855 GCF_004210375.1 Tachypleus tridentatus | reverse complement strand
AGATTATTAACAGTATGAATCCGGTATGCCTCAGATTATTAACATGCTGAGGTATGCTCAGATTAACAGTATGAATCCGTAGGCCTATTATTGCTCAGATTATTAATTATTAACAGTATGAATCTGGTATGCCTCAGATTATTAACAGTATGAATCCGTATGCAGATATTAACAGTATGAATCCGGCATGCCTCAGATTATTAACAGTATGAATCCGGTATGCCTCATATTATTAACAGTATGAATCCGGTATGCCTCAGATTATTAACAGTATGAATCCGGTATGCCTCAGATTATTATAAGTATGAATCCGGTATGCCTCAGATTAGCCAGATTAACAGTATGAATCAGGTATATGCTCAGATTATTAATGTGAATCCGGTATAATACCTAAGATTGGCCAACAGTATATGAATCCGGTATGCCTCAGATTATTAACAGTATGAATCCGGTATGCCTCAGATTATTAACAGGTATGAATCCGGTATGCCTCAGATTATTAACAGTATGAATCCGGTATGTCTCAGATTATTAACAGTATGAATCCGGTATGCCTCAGATTATTAACATGTATGAATCCGGTATGCCTCAGATTATTAACAGTATGAATCCGGTATGCCTCAGATTATTAACAGTATGAATCCGGTATGTCTCAGATTATTAACAGTATGAATCCGGTATGCCTCAGATTATTATCTATTAACAGTATGAATCCGGTATGCCTCAGATTATTAACAGTTATGAATCCGGTATGCCTCAGATTATTAACAGTTTGAATCCGGTATGTCTCAGATTATTAACAGTATGAATCCGGTATGCCTCAGATTATTAACAGTATGAATCCGGTATGCCTCAGATTATTAACAGAATCCGGTATATACGCCAGGATTACAACAACAGAAACTTGTATGAATCCGGTATGCGCTCAGATTATTAACAGTATGAATCCAGTATGCCTCAGATTATTAACAGTATGAATCCGGTATGCCTCAGATTAAACAGCTATGAATCAGATGTAGATAAACAGTATGAATCCCCGGTATGCCTCAGATTATTATACAGTATGAATCCAGGTATGCCTCAGATTATTAACAGTATGAATCCGGTATGCCTCAGATTATTAACAGTATGAATCCGGTATGACTAATAACAAAGTATGAATCCGTATGTCCTCAGATTATTAACAGTATGAATCCGGTATGCCTCAGATTATTAACAGTATGAATCAGGTATGCCTCAGATTATTAACAGTATGAATCCGGTATGCTCTCAGACCGGTATTAATCAAGTATAGCCCTCAGATTATTAACAGTATGAATCCGGTATGCCTCAGATTATTAACAATGCTATAAACCGGCATGCCAAATTATTAACAGTATGAATCCGGTATGCCTCAGATTATATTGTTAGTATGAATCCGGTATGCAGATTATTAACAGTATGAATCCGGTATGCCTCAGATTATTAACAGTATGAATCCGGTATGCTTCAGATTATTAACAGTATGAATCCGGTATGCCTCAGAGATTATTAACAGTATGAATCCAGTATGTACCTCAGATTATTAACAGTAACTGAATCCGGTATGCCTCCAGATTATTAACAGTTTGAATCCGGTATGCCTCAGATTATTAACAGTATGTGAATCCGGTATGCCAGATTATTAACAGTATGAATCCGGTATGCCTCAGATTATTAACAGTATGAATCCGGTATGCCTCAGATTATTAACAGTTATGAATCCGGTATGCCTCAGATTATTAACAGTTATGAATCCGGTATGCCTCAGATTATTAACAGTATGAATCCGGTATGTCTCTCAGATTATTAACAGTATGAATCCGGTATGCCTCAGATTATTAACAGTATGAATCGAGACATGCCTCAGATTATTAACAGTATGAATCCGGTATGTCTCAGATTATTAACAGTATGAATCCGGTATGTGCTCAGATCATTAACAGTATGAATCCGGTATGCCTCAGATTATTATTAACAGTATGAATCCGGTATGCCTCAGATTATTAACAGTATGAATCCAGTATGTCTCAGATTATTAACAGTATGAATCCGGTATGCCTCAGATTATTAACAGTTTGAATCCATTATGCCTCAGATTATTAACAGTATGAATCCGGTATGCCTCAGATTATTAACAGTTTGAATCTGGTATGCCTCAGATTATTAACAGTGTGAATCCGGTATGCCTCAGATTATTAACAGTATGAATCCGGTATGTCTCAGATTATTAACATGTTGAATCCGGTATGCCTCAGATTATTAACAGTATGAATCCAGGTATGTCTCAGATTATTAACAGTATGAATCCGGTATGCCTCAGATTATTACAGTTTGAATCCGGTATGCCTCAGATTATTAACAGTTTGAAACCGGTATGCCTCAGATTATTAACAGTTTGAATCCGTATGCCTCAGATTATTAACAGTATGAATCCGGTATGTCTCAGATTATTAACAGTATGAATCCGGTATGCCTCAGATTATTAATAGTATGAATCCGGTATGTCTCAGATTATTAACAGTATGAATCCGGTATGCCTCAGATTATTAACAGTTTGAATCCGGTATGCCTCATATTATTAACAGTATGAATCCGGTATGCCTCAGATTATTAACAGTATGAATCCGGTATGCCTCAGATTATTAACAGTTTGAATCCGGTATGCCTCAGATTTTTAACATGTTGAATCCGGTATGCCTCAGATTATTAACAGTATGAATCCGGTATGCCTCAGATTATTAACAGTTTGAATCCGGTATGCCTCAAATTTTTAACATGTTGAATCCGGTATGCCTCAGATTTTTAGCATGTTGAATCCAGTATGCCTCAGATTATTAACAGTATGAATCCGGTATGCCTCAGATTATTAACAGTATGAATCCGGTATGCCTCAGATTATTAACAGTATGAATCCGGTATGCCTCAGATTAATAACAGTATGAATCCGGTATGTGTCAGATTATTAACAGTATGAATCTGGTATGCCTCAGATTATTAACAGTATGAATCCGGTATGTCTCAGATTATTAACAGTGTGAATCCGGTATGTCTCAGATTATTAACAGTATGAATCCGGTATGCCTCAGATTATTAACAGTATGAATCTGGTATGCCTCAGATTATTAACAGTATGAATCCGGTATGTCTCAGATTATTAACAGTATGAATCCGGTAAGTCTCAGATTATTAACAGTATGAATCCGGTATGCCTCAGATTATTAACATGTTGAATCGGTATGCCTCAGATTTTTAACATGTTGAATCCAGGTATGTCTCAGATTATTAACAGTATGAATCCGGTATGCCTCAGATTATTAACAGTATGAATCCGGTATGCCTCAGATTATTAACAGCATGAATCCGGTATGCCTCAGATTATTAACAGTATGAATCCGGTATGTCTCAGATTATATTAACAGTATGAATTCGGTATGCCTCAGATTATTAATAGTATGAATCCAGTATGTCTCAGATTATTAACAGTATGAATCCGGTATGCCTCAGATTATTAACAGTATGAATACGGTATGCCTCAGATTATTAACATTGTATGAATCCGGTATGCTTCAGATTATTAACAGTATGAATCCGGTATGTCTCAGATTATTAACAGTATGAATCCGGTAAGCCTCAGATTATTAACAGTATGAATCCAGTATGCCTCAGATTATTAACAGTATGAATCCGGTATGTCTCAGATTATTAACAGTATGAATCCGTTATGCCTCAGATTATTAACAGTATGAATCCGGTATGCCTCAGATTATTAACAGCATGAATCCAGTATGCCTGAGATTATTAACAGTATGAATCCGGTATGTCTCAGATTATTAACAGTATGAATCCGGTATGCCTCAGATTATTAACAGTATGAATCCGGTATGCCTCAGATTATTAACAGTATGAATCCTGGTATGCCTCAGATTATTAACAGTAATGAATCCGGTATGCCTCAGATTATTAACAGTATGAATCCGGTATGATTCAGATTATTAACAGTATGAATCCGGTAAGTCTCAGATTATTAACAGTATGAATCCGGTATGCCTCAGATTATTATCTCCGGTACTTGTTGAATCCGGTATGCCTCAGATTATTAACAGTATGAATCCGGTATGTCTCAGATTATTAACAGTATGAATCCGGTATGCCTCAGATTATTAACAGTTTGAATCCGGTATGCCTCAGATTATTAACAGTATGAATCTGGTATGCCTCAGATTATTAACAGTTTTGAATCCGGTATGCCTCAGATTATTAACAGTATGCCTCAGAGATCTGGTATGTTATGCTCAGATTATTAACAGTATGAATCCGGTATGCCTCAGATTATTAACAGTATGAATCCGGTATGTCTCAGATTATTAACAGTATGAATCCGGTATGCCTCAGATTATTAACAGTATATGAATCCGGTATGCCTCAGATTATTAACAGTATGAATCCGGTATGCTTCATATTATTAACAGGTATGAATCCATGAAAGTCTCCTCAGATTATTAACAGTATGAATCCGGTATGCCTCAGATTATTAACAGTATGAATCCGGTATGCCTCAGATTATTAACAGTATGAATCCGGTATGTCTCAGATTATTAACAGTATGAATCCGGTATGTCTCAGATTATTAACCAGTATGAATCCGTTATGCCTCAGATTATTAACAGTTTGAATCCGGTTATGCCTCAGATTATTAACAGTATGAACCCGGTATGCCCTCAGATTATTAACAGTATGAATCCGGTATGTCTCAGATTATTAACAGTATGAATCCGGTATGCCTCAGATTATTAACAGTATGAATCCGGTATGCCTCAGATTATTAACAGTATGAATCCGGTATGCCTCAGATTATTAACAGTATGAATCCGGTATGCCTCAGATTATTAACATGTATGAATCCGGTATGCCTCAGATTATTAACATGTTGAATCCAGTATGCCTCAGATTATTAACAGTATGAATCCGGTATGCCTCAGATTATTAACAGTATGAATCCGGTATGCCTCAGATTATTAACAGTATGAATCCGGTATGCCTCAGATTATTAACAGTATGAATCCGGTATGCCTCAGATTATTAACAGTATGAATCCGGTATGCCACAGATTATTAATAGTATGAATCCGGTATGTCTCAGATTATTAACAGTATGAAACCGGTATGCCTCAGATTATTAACAGTATGAATCCGGTATGCCTCAGATTATTAACAGTATGAATCCGGTATGCTTCATTATTAACAGTATGAATCCGGTGAAGTCTCAGATTATTAACAGTATGAATCCGGTATGTCTCAGATTATTAACAGAGTATGAATCGGTATGCCTCAGATTATTAACATGTTGAATCCGGTATGCCTCAGATTATTAACATGTTGAATCCAGGTATGCCTCAGATTATTAACAGTATGAATCCGGTATGCCTCAGATTATTAACAGTATGAATCCGGTATGCCTCAGATTATTAACAGTATGAATCCAGTATGCCTCAGATTATTAACAGTATGAATCCGGTATGTCTCAGATTATTAACAGTATGAATCCGGTATGCCTCAGATTATTAATAGTATGAATCCGGTATGTCTCAGATTATTAACAGTATGAATCCGGTATGCCTCAGATTATTAACAGTATGAATCCGGTATGCCTCAGATTATTAACAGTATGAATCCGGTATGCTTCATTATTAACAGTATGAATCCGGTATGTCTCAGATTATTAACAGTATGAATCCGGTATGTCTCAGATTATTAACAGCATGAATCCAGGTATGCCTCAGATTATTAACAGTATGAATCGGTATGTCTCAGATTATTAACAGTATGAATCCGTTATGCCTCAGATTATTAACAGTATGAATCCGGTATGCCTCAGATTATTAACAGCATGAATCCAGGTATGCCTCAGATTATTAACAGTATGAATCCGGTATGTCTCAGATTATTAACAGTATGAATCTGGTATGCCTCAGATTATTAACAGTATGAATCCGGTATGCCTCAGACATTATGCAACAGTATGAATCCGGTATGCCTCAGATTATTAACAGTATGAATCCGGTATGCCTCAGATTATTAACAGTATGAATCCGGTATGATTCAGATTATTAACAGTATGAATCCGGTATGTCTCAGATTATTAACAGTATGAATCCGGTATGCCTCAGATTATTATCTACTTGTTGAATCCGGTATGCCTCAGATTATTAACAGTATGAATCCGGTATGTCTCAGATTATTAACAGTATGAATCCGTTATGCCTCAGATTATTAACAGTTTGAATCCGGTATGCCTCAGATTATTAACAGTATGAATCTGGTATGCCTCAGATTATTAACAGTTTGAATCCGGTATGCCTCAGATTATTAACAGTATGAATCTGGTATGTCTCAGATTATTAACAGTATGAATCCGGTATGCCTCAGATTATTAACAGTATGAATCCGGTATGTCTCAGATTATTAACAGTATGAATCCGGTATGCCTCAGATTATTAACAGTATGAATCCGGTATGCCTCAGATTATTAACAGTATGAATCCGGTATGCCTCATATTATTAACAGTATGAATCCAGTAAACATGTCTCAGATTATTAACAGTATGAATCCGGTATGCCTCAGATTATTAACAGTATGAATCCGGTATGCCTCAGATTATTAACAGTATGAATCCGGTAAGTCTCAGATTATTAACAGTATGAATCCGGTATGTCTCAGATTATTAACAGTATGAATCCGTTATGCCTCAGATTATTAACAGTTTGAATCCGATTGTGCCTCAGATTATTAACAGTTTGAACCCGGTATGCCTCAGATTATTAACAGTATGAATCCGGTATGTCTCAGATTATTAACATGTTGAATCCGGTATGCCTCAGATTATTAACAGTATGAATCAGGTATGTCTCAGATTATTAACAGTATGAATCCGTTATGCTTCAGATTATTACAGTTTGAATCCGGTGTGCCTCAGATTATTAACAGTTTGAAACCAGTATGCCTCAGATTATTAACAGTTTGAATCCGGTATGCCTCAGATTATTAACAGTATGAATCCGGTATGCCTCAGATTATTAACAGTATGAATCCGTATGCCTCAGATTATTAACAGTTTGAATCCGGTACGCCTCAGATTTTTAACATGTTGAATCGGTATGCCTCAGATTATTAACAGTTTGAATCCGGTATGCCTCAGATTTTTAACATGTTGAATCCGGTATATCTCAGATTATTAACAGTATGAATCTGGTATGTCTCAGATTATTAACAGTATGAATCCGGTATGCCTCAGATTATTAACAGTTTGAATCCGGTGCATGCCTCAGATTATTAACATTTTGAATCCGGTATGCCTCAGATTATTAACAGTATGAATCCGGTATGTCTCACATTATTAACAGTATGAATCCGGTATGCCTCATATTATTAACAGTATGAATCCGGTATGCGTCAGATTATTAACAGTATGAATCCGATATGTCTCAGATTATTAACAGTTGGAATCCGGTATGCCTCAGATTTTTAACATGTTGAATCCGGTATGTCTCAGATTATTAACAGTGTGAATTCGGTATGTCTCAGATTATTAACAGTATGAATCCGGTATGCCTCAGAATATTAATAGTATGAATCCGGTATGTCTCAGATTATTAACAGTATGAATCCGGTATGCCTCCGATTATTAACAGTATGAATCCGGTATGCCTCAGATTATTAACAGTTTGAATCCGGTGTGCCTCAGATTATTTGTATTGTTTCACTTTCTCTATATTTACCTCTTCAAGAAACAGTAAACCAGCGTGTCGTAGTAACTGTCTACAGTTTGAGTGCTCATGTTTTATTTTATGGATAAATGTAGGTATAAAAACGTGTTGACTTGCTCTCTAATGTAACCTTTCTTATCTATACGTCCCTTAAAGTTAAGGTGGTAATTAGCACAATCACAATTACCATTGATACTGGACTTAAACTGCTATCAACGTCATACTAATATGTAGAAACACTGAATTAAACTTACGGATATAGATGTAAAGTACAAAAAACCAGGGATCAGTTTATCTACAGATCTCGTTCAAATATGTGTGGCTAGAGAAGGAATAAACATAGCTGTATTTTTTTTGTGTGTAAGTCAGATTATTTTTACTTGAAGATAAAGTGAAACCGTTAAAAATATTTCAGATTCCAATCTTGTCAGCGAAAGCCTGAGTCTGGTCCACGTAAACCGTAGTTACAATGGAGCATACTTGTGTATAGCGATTAATGGAGTGCCAACTTCAGTGAGCCAAAGAATCTTATTACAGGTCCATTGTAAGTATTGTAAACAAAACTTGTAGTTAAAACAAACCACACTTCTCACACGCAATAGGGTTTGGAATCATATGACCTCAGATGTATTTTATTTACTATTTTAAAAGCCTGGATCGAAGCTCTTTCCAATGTAAATAGAAAAATATAGCTTTTAAGTATCATTCTTAAATTTGTAGTTTCTAGACTAGAATAAAAGAGAGAAAACAATATAATGTAGGTTTCTTAAAAGTTAATTATTCTATAGACTAGAGTATAATTAATACTAGGTATTACTACCATACCAACTACTGTAACATTGCTACCATATAAAACTACAGTTAATGTTACTACCATACCAACTACTGTTAACATTAGTACCTTATAAAACTACAGTTGATATTAATACCCTACAAAACTACAGTTAATATCACTACCACACCAACTATTGTTAATATTACTACTTTACCAGCTACTATTAATATTACTACCATACAAAACTGCAGTTAATATTATTACCACACAAACTAATGTTATTATTACTACTCTACAAAGGTGCGCATAATAATACTTTCATACAAAACTACTCTTAATATTAATACCGTACAAATCCACAGTTAATATTACTACCACACCAAATAATGTTAATATTACTACTGTACAAAACTACTGTTAATTTTACTACCATACAAAACTACAGTTAATGTTACTACCATACAAAACTACTCTCTACATTACTACCACACATTAATATTATACTAACTAGTATTAACATTACTGCCACACAAACTACAATTAATATTACTGTCATACCATACTACTGTTTCGTCCATCTCCATCTAAAACCTGATATTAGAGAAGAAGGCAGATATGTCAACAACAACAAAAAGGAAGTCCTGTTCAACCTTTTAATCTGGAGATAAGTACTTCCGCTACTAAATGTAAGTATCTTTTTTAGTAAAATAACTGTTCATCTACAGTTCTTGTTGGCTTAGTCTCGGTACGTTCTTCAAGGGTATCATCTTTTGAACTAACCTTTGTGGTGATTGGTTCACTGGATTAAAGTAACTCTACCTTATTCTATGTACATTGTCTGGAAGACGTTCTGATAAGTTCTAGCATTTTTCTTCTTTGTACATATTGCTATCTTGCTGGAAAAAATATCTCGGAAAAGCTAGAGAATAATAAAGTGAAATGATGGCCTTGTCAGGGCGTTTGATAGGGAAACAAAACACAGTTTATAAAACTGGAAAATAAATCCCTTTATGTTGCATGTCAAAGTGGGCGATTTTCTATTATCGTAAATCATTAACAGAATAAAGCCATTAGCTGATTATTAATATTTGTCATGAGACGGCGAACTAGGATGGTATTAGTGAAATGAAAGTAGGGTCTTTTCACAATGTAAGCGATCCAAATAACTGTTAAAGATATAATACCCTGTGTAGCAATTAGGTACCTGACTCTAAATCCCAAAAGATCGTACCTTGCAATGTGTTAATGTCTTCAAGAGGTCGTAATATTCAACCATTTCTATATACTATGATTCAATGATTGTAGCAAGAATTATTTGAATTATCATATGACTCAAATGTCTTACACTCGTTTTGATACAATGTGGCCAAAAGTGTTTGAAAATCGTGCGCCACAAGGATCGTGGTCGGCGAAGTTTCTAATGTCTTCAGATCGTGTTTTTAGAACTACAATTCATGTCAAGAATTAGGATGTTCGATAAAAATATAAGACACCAATTATATTCTTTTTATAGATGATTTATATAAGTGTATTAAAATTATATTTTTTATTTGGACGTGATACAGATGTAAATATTCATGTAAACCCGAATTAGAATAGAAACAAAATCATTTAATTATTAGGAGCTTTGTTTGTTGGGTATATAATATTCGTAATTACTGTATTAATTTTGTAAACCATAACAGTTGAGTACATTACATTAAAACAATGCTTAACAAGCGAAACAAGTCACGTGACAAACACAACAGCTATAAAGTCGTAATCGAACGACATCTTTCAAACTACATAGTGACCTGGTTTGATGCCAAGAAGACACCTGTTAGAACTATATTGTGACCTGGTTTGATGCCAAGACAACACCTATTAGAACTACATTGTGATCTAGTTTGATGCCAAGATGACACCTGTTAAAAATACATTTTGACCTAGTTTGATGCTAATACGACACCTGTTAGAACTACATTGTGACATAGTTTGATGCCAAGGCGACACCTGTTAGAACTACATTGTGACCTAGTTTGATGCCAAGACGACACCTCTTAGAACTACATTGTGACCTAGTTTGATGCCAAGACGACACCTATTATAACTACATTGTGACCTAGTTTGATGCCGATACGACACCTGTTAGAACTACATTGTGACCTAGTTTGATGCCAAGACGACACCTGTTGGAACTACATTGTGACCTGGTTTGATGCCAAGACGACATCTGTTAGAACTACATCGTGACCTAGTTTGATGCCAAGACGACATCTACTATAACTACATTGTGACCTAGTTTAATGCCAAGACGACACCTGTTAGAACTACATTGTGACCTAGTTTGATGCCGATACGACATCTACTAGAACTACATTGTGACCTAGTTTGATGCCAAGACAACACCTATTAGAACTACATTGTGATCTAGTTTGATGCCAAGATGACACCTGTTAAAAATACATTTTGACCTAGTTTGATGCCAAGACGACACCTGTTAGAACTACACTGTGACCTAGTTTGATGCCAAGACGACACCTATTAGAACTACATTGTGACCTAGTTTGATGCCAAGACGACACCTGTTAGAACTACATTGTGACCTGGTTTGATGCCAAGACGACACCTGTTAGAACTACATTGTGACCTAGTTTGATGCCAAGACGACACCTGTTAGAACTACATTGTGACCTGGTTTGATGCCAAGACGACATCTACTAGAACTACATTGTGACCTGGTTTGATGCCAAGACGACATCTACTAGAACTACATTGTGACCTAGTTTGATGCCGATACGACATCTACTAGAACTACATTGTGACCTAGTTTGATGCCAAGACAACACCTATTAGAACTACATTGTGATCTAGTTTGATGCCAAGATGACACCTGTTAAAAATACATTTTGACCTAGTTTGATGCCAAGACGACACCTGTTAGAACTACATTGTGACCTAGTTTGATGCCAAGACGACACCTCTTAGAACTACATTGTGACCTAGTTGATGCCAAGACGACACCTATTAGAACTACATTGTGACCTAGTTTGATGCCAAGACGACACCTGTTAGAACTACATTGTGACCTGGTTTGATGCCAAGACGACACCTGTTAGAACTACATCGTGACCTAGTTTAATGCCAAGACGACACCTGTTAGAACTACATTGTGACCTGGTTTGATGCCAAGACGACATCTACTAGAACTACATTGTGACCTGGTTTGATGCCGAGACGACATCTACTAGAACTACATTGTGACCTAGTTTGATGCCGATACGACATCTACTAGAACTACATTGTGACCTAGTTTGATGCCGATACGACATCTACTAGAACTACATTGTGACCTAGTTTGATGCCGATACGACATCTACTATAACTACATTGTGACCTAGTTTGATGCCGAGACGACATCTACTATAACTACATTGTGACCTAGTTTGATGCCGAGACGACATCTACTATAACTACATTGTGACCTAGTTTGATGCCGAGACGACATCTACTATAACTACATTGTGACCTAGTTTGATGCTGAGACGACATCTACTATAACTACACTGTGACCTAGTTTGATGCCGAGACGACATCTACTAGAACTACATTGTGACCTGGTTTGATGCAAAGACGACATGTTTAGAAATACATTGTGACCTGGTTTGATAAATAGGAACGAACTTTTTGAGAAATAAACATCTTGAGACGGTTTGACAGGGTAATGAAAACGTTATTATAAATGTATGATGTTTTTACAAGATAACGTCCTCTTCAGGTCATCCCAGTATGTCCAAGCGTGTTAAGGCGTTCGACTCGTAATACGAGGGTCGCGGGTTCGAAACCCGGTCGCACCAAACGTGCTCGCCCTCTTTTAGCCGTGAGGGCGTTATAATGTGACGGTCAATCCCACTATTCGTTGGTAAAGAGTAGCTCAAGAGTTGGCGGTGATTGGTGATGACCAGCTGCCTTCCCTTTAGTCTTACACTGCTAAATTAGGGACAGCTAACGCAGATAGCCCTCGAGTAGCTTTGCGCGAAAATTAAAATAAAAGAACAAACAAACCTCTTCAGGTCCTTTATTATAAGATAATTATATATTTATGATATGTATTCTTCAGTACTCACTAAAGTCGTCTCCGAAAGTTCATTTGAGACAGTTTTTGTTATGTATCTGGTATGATACTACAGTACTTTGAAAGACATATAACACCCCTTTCTGACCCAAATATTCATATGCTAAGAGTTGTTCAAATCGGTAATGAGAATTTCCAAACCTGAGATATTCCTTCTACATAACGACATGGAAACAACTGAATAAAACCTACTTGGGTTATCAGGATCATCCAGAAAGAAACTTGGAGTAAGTCGTATTCCAGCCACGATAAAAGTGTGATATTTCGTAAGAGACTAAAATCAATGAATTTAAAGGTCTGTGGCAAAGGCTGTTGACCTAACCCAGGCAACACGACGAAATACAATCAAGGAAGATTCCGTCTGGAAGAATGACACACGTCATATGTATACAAATGGCTTCTGTGACTTTTCAGATCAACCGCCTCATGTCTCAGAATGTTGGATAATAAAATGGAGTTTTATACTAGTCCATAGGCAAACACACTGATAAAGTCACCAAAACAGCGACTATGGATGTATATTTGATTTTACTGTTGATACGGGTGGCTTGAAAACCGTCATCCTATTACACAGTATGTTTTATGGAAAGCCTTCAGAAAGGAGTAGTGTGCTTTGGATGTGACAACTTTACGACTGACCCGTTCGCATTTGATACTATGCTGCAAATCTATCGTCAAGAAACAAATTTGTCAGATAGAGGGCGATTAGATGAGCGAACATAGACTGTGACAGTGTGGTAAGATTTCAAATTATTTGCAGTATAACTTGCTCCGTCTTCATCAGTTATACACACTTCACCATTATTAGAGGCCTAATAGTAGTTCTTTGGTCTGGTGACCCAAGCTGTGCTGGTTGTCTTTAAATAGGCAAAACTGTAGTTCACAATAGTCCACAACAAACTGTACAACCAATCAAACAAGCTACTGGGCCTCCACCTCGCAGACTTTATTTTAAATTTCACCTCTGGTGAGAAAGAAAAGAAACATTTATCACACACACACATATATGTATAGAATCATTAAACAGTTGGTCCAGTGTATAATACTAAATAATAAATTCAACGAAATACCGTATTATTGACCTAAATTAATTTAGGTTACGTGACGTAGCAAATCCCCCTTAAATATTAGGTAGTCTATTTTTATTTATATACAGTTAACTTAATTTAGGTTACTATGTGGTGACGAAGCAAACCCCCCTTAAATATTAGGTAGTCTATTTTTATTTATATACAGTTAAATTAATTTAGGTTACTATGTGGTGACGTAGCAAACCCCCCTTAGATATTAGGTAGTCTATTTTTATTTATAAACAGTTAAAATTATTAAAATATCAAAATAAGTTCAGGTCTGAGCATGCTACGTACTTAGAGTGTACATGAAAATCAACTGGTAGTGAATATAGATAATTAATTGTACTTTTCTTAACATTTTAATTCTGTGTTTGAAAATGCATTATTACATCAGTTTGGGACTCTCACGGTTAATGGTACTTTCGGTAGTTAATAAATCATGTCGGACTAAATCTATTGTGAACCTGTTTTTTACTAATTAATGAAAATCATTATTTTAAAATTTTAATCTAATCTTAATATTACATTGTCTGTGACGTGTGCTAAGTTATCTTTGTCGACTTTTGCTGAACAGACTTTTTACAGTAATTGTGTCTGTATAGTTTTAATAATAACAAAATACAATAATAATTATGACGTAATCAAATTACTCTTGTTTTTTTAAACAAACAAAAGTACAGAAGGAACTATAAGCGTTTTGGGGAATCGTAGCCCAGATTTTAGTTTTGTAAAGATATAAACGTCCCTTTGAGCCACAAGAAGACGATCATCCAACATTAACGGAATGAACATCTTAACTTTCCGCACTTATCAACGAAAAAGTGTTACTTGTAAGATTTTATAAATGACAAAAAATATCTTTAAAATGTTTGTGTGTGTTTTCGTATAGCAAAACCACATCGGGTTATCTGCTAAGCCCACCGATGGGAATCGAACCCTGATTTTAGGGTTGTAAATCTGTAGACTTACCGCGGCACTAGCTAGCGAGGGGCGTTAAAATATATCAAATAAAAACGGAGTTGTTTTGGTTACGCGTTGTACAAATGAGAGAAATATAATGAAATTCATACAAACACTTGATAGTTTTTGCTATTTGATCTCATGTGGAATCTAGTCATAAGATAACATTTCACTATCTTTCAACCCACTTAATATACGTAGATATATACTTCTCAAGATGTACTAATATGGTACTATGCTAATAATAGCTTTATTAGGTAGAATTAATAATATTTCTGTAAGTATTTTGTTTGTCATGTGTTCTGCAATACACCAGGTGCTTTTTTTAGACTGCGTGGTCAAGCATGACCTTTGTAGTGGGTCACTTCCTATTCTTGGAATTTTTAAATTATTGGAAGCACCTTTTCGTTCTTTAATTAGACAGTTGTAGACAATTTGGAAACTTCCAAATTACATTTTACAGATTTAATCTCTCATTCAGTTCACTTTGATATCACGCAGGAGCCATTTTGAGTGCAGAAGATCTCATGACAAATAAAGATGTTTCAAAAAGGGTTACTGCTGTCTTAAGTTCCAGTGGTCTCTAGGATTTGGAATTGCATTCAAGAAACAGTAAAGGTGGACATAAGACATCAATGTGTAGCAAGTCACTATCTCCATCTAGAAACAGATTGCAAGTACCTGGTCTGAGACTCAGAAGACCAGTAGTCCAAACACTGAAAATACATGGAACATCTGCATTAGATACTGCCTGGACTTACATGAATGTGCACTCGAGTGTGGAGACAACCTAATGAGTGATATGCAGATTGTAACATGATAGAAGCTCACTGGTATGGATATGACTCAATGATGAATTGGTTTTGTATCAGTCTCGTTGGTCACACGTCATGCAAGATGCTGCTTTGGATACAATTGATACATTAATGAGATTCCGAAAGTTGTTTTAAGCCATGCGAAGAAGTCTTAGGTTCAACTTTTATTTTAATGGATGGAAATGCAAGATATAACAGGACTAGGATAGTTAATTAGTGTCTGATAGATGACATTATCTTCAGAATGGTCTGGCCAGCATCATGTCCACCTGATTCCTATTGAAAACTCTTAAGACAGACTGCCAGCAGCGGTAATATCAGCTAGCCCAGATCAGCCCACAAGTTTAGAATCGTCCTAGTTCAAAAACGGAAGAAGATACCATGATCCATAATATGCTGTCAAAACGTGAACATGTTTACGGAATGTGTCTACACTTTGACGTCATCAATACTGAAAAAGAAACAGATGAAAAAAACAACAAGAAATTCAACCTTTGTTATGATATTTGCAGACATTACCAGAACTTGTGACTCAGTCATTACATAGACATTACCATAAAGGGAAACATTGCGCAGAATTGTAAAGTTCTAATGACCTATTGAAGGGATATTTAAAATACCATTTTGATGAACAATCCAAGCCATCCCTATATAAACCTGCCTGACATTATGTGTTTCTTTGTCTGTAAACTCCTTCCACAGTTTTGCAGGACCCAACTTAGTTTTGGGGGCCAGATGTGAACCGGGATGTTTCTCTATTTATATAACGTAAGTCCCTAATAAGAAAGAAAAAAGGGTGGATGAAACACACCTGGAAGGTTACCCAGATATGTTGAGACTTAGGAGTAAGTTTCCAGGGTCGCTGGGCCTGAATATAATACCATATGTTTTTTAATCAGGAAAATTTCTATTATGGTTAATTTGTCCTTTAACAGACGAAATTACATAAGGATCTTGAATCATGTTCAACTTAATTAGTAGCATCAATACTATATATTTTTAAGATCCTGTATTGGTTAACTTTGGTAAGCAGAAAGATAGGTACAAATAATATACATTCTACCACTATAAGAAGCCTGATTATGAAGAAGTCACTTTGCACAATGGGTGAGTAACTAATCAGTAACTCAGCTATATTACCCCACGATATTATTTATTGCACTATATCTAATTCATTTATTTCTTCTCATGCTAACATTAAACTATCACTTTCGCTCCAACTTTCTAACTGCTGTAACTGAAGGACATGTTCGGTCACGTTTATTGTGATAATTTTGTAGCTGTGTTAGTTAATATGATAAGGGTTGTGATTGTAGGATTATAACACAGAATGTGACCATTTGTAGAATATATCATGTTATGTCATGACATAGTTTCTGACACCATATTAAGAGGAATTTGTGATATTTGGTATGACCTATTAATAATAGTGCTATTAACTAGAATGTTCTATTAACCTACGTTAATAATTATAAATATTGTCGATATGAGTGCCAAACTGTTTTATTATCCAGTTAATTTAACCTACGTTAATAATTATTAAACTGTTTTATTATCCAGTTAATGTAAGCAATTATTTGTGTTAATGTTTCCCTATTTAAATAATTTGGTTTGGACAATATCAAGATAAGTTCATTATTCCTACATATCCACCCATTATTATTCGTTTGATTTTGCTGTTTACAAATTAAACCCAGAAATGTCTATTCACAAATAGCTCTTCCTGCATCTTTATGTTGTAATTATTTCCTGTTGTAATATGAACTCATACTATCATGTTTGTGTTTTTTCGTTTCAAGTCTCACCCGAGGTGACGGTAGAAAACAAACAAGTAAACGTTCATCTCGGGGATACAGTCTTGTTGGAGTGTCATATCGAAGCAATGCCTTTCCCAGATATTGTTTGGAAAAAAAAATAACGGAAGAAACATTTCACCGGGAAAGAAGTGCGAAATAGATGTAGCAGTCAAAGATTACAAAATCCGAACAGTTCTTAGAATTAGAGATATCCAATCAACTGATTTGGGGACATACAAGTGCACTGCTGACAACAGTCTTGGTAATGCAGAGGGAGAGATTCAAATTTATGGTATTATTTTTTTCTACGTAACTTTATCAGTTAATTTATCCAAATTGTTCTCGCTAGTGTTACTTTTAACGAGTTCCCACATTCCTTTGTTAACTTGTTTAGTCTCACAACCCGAATATTTTTTCATCTATTAGTGTATTTGTTTATAACGAGTTACAACTGCAGGATCCCCTCTGTTAGCTGAATCTCTGCGTGATGACGAGAAAACCCACTTCTAGAGAAAATTATGTACTTAAAAACGGCTGGTATGGATAGAGAAAGCACTATGTAGAGGAGCAAACAACGTTTCGACCTTCTTTGGTCATCGTCAGGTTCGGAAAGAAAGAATGGGTTACTGACCGGTAGCTGACCACATGTTTGATGGCGGGTGTGTAATTAAGTGTAGGAATGTAGAGGGCGTGCTTAGATGTTGGATATATTTATTAATATAGATATAAAGGTGTTCGTTTGTATTGGTTTATTTTGGGCTTGAGTTGTTGTTTAGGTAAGGCTTCTTTAATTTTGCCCAAATAATGTGTACAAAACACACATATACATTTGTTTTGTACGAAAAAATGTGGTTTTTTGGAATAATATTTTACAAATCAGATCGACGCTTAGTTCAGACAATTTCTTTGTACACTGTGTAAAGTTGTGACTCGTCATGTGCCGAAGGTAATAGGAGGTCAAATTATTTGACTGTCCGAAAATGGTATGAAGCAATTGGACGTTGACAGAACAGTGGGGCACCACCAAGTGTGATTTATTAAGAATCATGGGGCGTCATCAGACTACAGGAAACTTTGTTCCAGGAAAGTCTACTGGTAGATGTTCATAAACTACTGCCGGTTTGATCAGGTTAACACAACGTGTTCGAAAGAAGTCTTACAATAATTTATGTTCCGAATTTTATGAATACGTTCATCTCAGGGTGTTCAGAAGAACAATGAGTAGAAGACTAACAAAACAAAGTTATTTTGCAAGAAGTTCTAACTACAAATCAATATTAACCAAAATTGAACCTGTTACTATGCTACTTGGGCAAGACAGCATGTTAACTTTCAGTTAGGATATTGGAAACATGTAATAATTTCAGAGGAGTCCCGTTTCTAGTTTATCAAAACTGATGGTAGGATACATGCTCCTCGTTTGCCTGGAGAACAAATCAGAAAAGACTATCTTTCCCATAGAGAACACACAGGAGGTGGTGCAGTACATGTTTGGGCAGCTATTTATCATGATTGAAAAGTTGCTTTTAATATTCTCCAAGTAAAGGTCACTTGCTTCTCCTTCAGACATTACAAGGGGAAGATATTTCTTTCGTATATTATGGCAAAGTTTAGCATTAACTTTGCGTTCCAAGATACTTATCTCGACCGGGTAGACATTACAAGATTGCCCTAGTCAACGAAGTCTCCAGATTGTAATCCTATTAAGAACTTTCGGATAGATTTGAGACTGAAAATTGTTAACAGCGACCTTAAACCAGCTTCTCTAGCTTAGTTGTCCCGCCATGTAGTAACTAATTAAGATGAAATTACGATGTATTACATCAATAACCTTATCGACATAATGCCACATGGAAAGTTATCAAAGTACAATAAAGACAAACCAAGTACTGGATCTTTAATATGAACTGATATCAGGTTATAGACGCTATCTATAACAATTTCATATTTATGTTATAATTTTTGTTGTTGTACTGTGTTCATAGATCCTGTTTTATTATACAAATTTCATACTTAGATGTTTAATAAAACATGCATTTCTTAGTTTGACAAAACCAACTATATTGGTATTCCATTTTAATAATAATGACCTTATTGTTACAAATTATGTAAATATTTTGCTCAATACTGTAGATGATATGTGGTATTAATACTATGATTTTTATAAAAGTAAGTAGCTATTTCGGTAAATTAATGATATCAGTATTTATGAAGATGAATGTGTGAGAATGTGTGGTGGTTGTAACACTGTGTATTAAAGGAAAGAAATACAAAGGAATCAGACATGAGTTCGAAAGAAAATTTTACAAGCTCGGTCCTATAGACAAGACAATCTGTAAATTGCTAATAAATTTAAAAAAATAGGATATTTTCATGATAAGCCAAGATCTGGACGTCCACGTGTCTCTGAAAAGGTTATGAATGCAGTAATAAATGTTATGGATGAAGAACCACGTACGTCAGTTGACACTGACAAGTCAGGTAAACTTGGAATACACAGATTAACTGTCAACAAAATATTGAAATCACATTTGAGGAAGAAACGCTATTATATTCAGGTGTTAAACGACTTAGATGAAGAAGATTATACACAGTGAAGTGTAATGTGTGTTGATCAGAAAGTGAAGTGTAATATGTGCTGATCACACAGTGAAGTGTAATATGTGCTGATCACAGAGTGAAGTGTAATATGTGCTAATCACAGAGTGAAGTGTAATATGAGCTGATCACACAGTGAAGTATAATGTGTGCTGATCACAGAAAGAAGTGTAATATGTGCTGATCACACAGTGAAGTGTAATGTGTGTTGATCACAAAGTAAAGTGTAATGTGTGCTGATCACAGAGTGAAGTGTAATATGTGCTAATCACAGAGAGAAGTGTAATATGAGCTGATCACACAGTGAAGTATAATGTGTGCTGATCACAGAAAGAAGTGTAATATGTGCTGATCACACAGTGAAGTGTAACGTGTGTTGATCACAAAGTAAAGTGTAATGTGTGCTGATCACAGAGTGAAGTGTAATATGTGCTAATCACAGAGTGAAGTGTAATATGAGCTGATCACACAGTGAAGTATAATGTGTGCTGATCACAGAAAGAAGTGTAATATGTGCTGATCACACAGTGAAGTGTAATGTGTGTTGATCACAAAGTAAAGTGTAATGTGTGCTGATCACACAGTGAAGTGTAATGTGTGTTGATCACAGAGTGAAGTGTAATGTGTGCTGATCACACAGTAAAATGTAATGTGTTGATCACAGAGTGAAGTGTAATGTGTGCTGATCACACAGTGAAGTGTAATGTGTTGATCACACAGTGAAGTGTAATATGTGTTGATCACAAAGTGAAGTGTAATGTGTGCTGATCACACAGTGAAGTGTAATGTGCGTTGATCTCGTCAAATCCATGCAGACATAAAATTTAATGGACTACATTCTTTTCAGTGATGAAGTAACTTTCCACACGAGTGGAAAGGCTAATCGTCATAAAGTATGAACTAATGAAAAGTCAATTTATTTCTCCTATCAGTGGGATATTCAGATACTCTTGAAGTTGAAAGAGATACTCCTGAAGTTGATTGGGTTTGACAAACTGTAAGATTTATGGAACGTTGTTCTTTGTTGAAGCGACACTTACTTATTTGGTTCTGTTTCAGTAATTCCTAGAAACACAAATTTATTTAGACTCATTCAGATGACACTTAGAACCCTGTTGTGTTTCAAAAACTCTTCAGGAGTTCCTGAACGAACGATTTCCAAATCGATGGATCGGAAGTGCAGGTAACAAGTTTGATGTTCAGATCTAACATCCTCGGATTCTTGTACAGAAGGTTTATCAAAACAAACGTATATCAACGGAAGGTTAGAGATATTCAGAACCTATGTAGGCATACTGTAACAACTGTTAACAAAATACTTCCTGAAATGTTAAACGATGCTACTGACAGATTCTGTAGAGATACTGAAATGGTACATGTACAGTCACTTGCATAAGTATTTATTGAGTGTATGAGTTCTATCGTATTGAGTTCCAATTTACGATGTTTTGCCTTACTTTATAAATACCCTGTATATCTTTATGCACGCTAGAACACAAAATTATATTATATTTTTAAAGATACCGAATGTTTGTAGTAAAGCACACAGCTATACAAACGGCTATGTGTGCTATGCCCAAAACTTTTAAAGATATAATTACGACAAGGATGTCTTTTGTTTTGCTTAGCCATCATTTCCAACTAAATTATTGACATATTAATGTCTTATATTTCCGTTTACTTACTCTAAAGTAGAAAAGAAACATTATTGAACCTAGAATATATGAAAATATTTAGTTTATAATATTCGTCTAATTCAGTTGCATATCTGCAAAGAATAGTTTAATACCAAGTACTGATTGTGATCGGATTAAAATATCTACATTCAAGTACTGATTGTGAACCGGTTAAAATAACTACATTCAAGTACTGATTGTGAACCGGTTAAAATAACTACATTCAAGCACTGATTGTGAACCGGTTAAAATAAATATATTCAAGTACTGATTGTGAACCGGTTAAAATAACTACATTCAAGTACTGATTGTAATCCGGTTAAAATAACTATATTCAAATACTGATTGTAATCCGGTTAAAATAACTAAATTCAAGTACTGATTGTGATCCGGTTAAAATAACTACATTCAAGTACTGATTGTGATCCGGTTAAAATAACTAAATTCAAGTACTGATTGTGATCCGGTTAAAATAACTAAATTCAAGTACTGATTGTGATCCGGTTAAACTAACTAAATTAAAGTATTGATTGTGATCCGGGTAAAATATTTACATTCTTTGTGCAACGTTACATGTGTGATTTGTTTCACTAGCTATTCCACGGACCACATCAGTACCTACTTTCACAATTCCGTGGGTCACTTCTACTTCACCGGACACCAGTTCCCAGAGTGAGTTTTTATCATGTATCAATAATTCCTTCCTACTTATGTATCTATTGTCGATATAAAATAGTGTTCAAATTTAAATAAGAATTTGAACTTCTAGGAATATATCTATATATATATTATTTTATTTTATGACTTTTTAATTGTTTCTGTAGGTTTGTAAATAGGACATGGGAGGTAGGTTTTACTGGTCAGACAAAAATCATCCATGTATAATCTAACCTGTAGTTCATCTTTTTATAACTTAATATGTGGTTCTTCGTGTTACAAACTAATACGTACCTTATCGTGCTATAATATAATACGTAGCTCATCATGCTATAATCTAATAAGTAGTTCATCGTGTTATATTATAATACGTAGTTTATCATGCTATAATATAAGACGTACTACATCGTGTTATAATATAAGACATAGTTCATCATGTTATAATATAAGACGTAGTTCATCATGTTATATTCGAATATTTAGTTCGTAAAAACAGAAAACAACAAAAGAAAAATATAAATCACCAACTTCGACAAATGTGGCTCTTCTATATCTCAATATGTTGTCACTATAGTGATATACTTTATGAAATTTACCTTGGCGAAAACACTAGAAATAAATGCATGACGGCCACTTTTCTTTTAGTTACTTTATAAAGTTACTTTCTACTAGTTACTTTACAATAGTTACTTTCCACTAATTACTTTATAATAGATACTTTCTTCTCGTTACTTTATAATAGTTACTTTCTTCTAGTGACTTTACAATAGTTACTTTCCACTAGTTACTTTATAATAGTTACTTCTCACTATTAACTTTATTATAGTTACTTTCTTCTAGTGACTTTATAATAGTTACTTTCTTCTAGTGACTTTATAATAGTTACTTTCCACTAGTTACTTTATAATAGTTACTTCTCACTATTAACTTTATTATAGTTACTTTTTCTAGTGACTTTATAATAGTTACTTTCCACTAGTTACTTTAAAATAGTTACTTTCCACTACTTATTTTATAATAGTTACTTTCCACTACTTACTTTATAATAGTTACTTTCTACTAATTACTTTATAATAGATACTTTCTTCTCGTTACTTTATAATAGTTACTTTCTTCTAGTGACTTTATAATAGTTACTTTCCACTAGTTACTTTATAATAGTTACTTCTCACTATTAACTTTATTATAGTTACTTTCTTCTAGTGACTTTATAATAGTTACTTTCCACTAGTTACTTTAAAATAGTTACTTTCCACTACTTATTTTATAATAGTTACTTTCCACTACTTACTTTATAATTGTTACTTTCTACTAGTTACTTTATAATAGTTACTTTCTTCCAGTTACTTTATAATAGATACTTTCTTCCAGTTACTTTATAATAGTTACTTTCTTCCAGTTACTTTACAATAGTTACTTTCTTCCAGTTACTTTATAATAGTTACTTTCTTCCAGTTACTTTATAATAGATACTTTCTTTCAGTTACTTTATAATAGTTACTTCCCACTAGTTACTTTATAATAGTTACTTTCTTCCAGTTACTTTATAATAGTTACTTTCCACTAGTTACTTTATAATAGTAACTTTCCACTAGTTACTTTATAAGAGTTACTTTCTTCCAGTTACTTTACAATAGTTACTTTTCACTAGTTACTTTATAATAGTTACTTTCTTCCAGTTAATTTATAATTGTTACTTTCTTCCAGTTACTTTATAATAGTTACTTTTCACTAGTTATGTGAAAATGTTTGTGAGAGCTATTTTTTACAAGAGCTAGAGTAAGGTGATATTTGTGAGAGCTATTTTTTACAAGAGCTAGAGTAATGTGATATATTTGTGAGAGCTATTTTTCACAAGAGCTAGAGTAAGGTGATATATCTCTGAGAGCTATTTTTACAAGAGCTAGAGTAAGGTGATATATCTGTGAGAGGTATTTTTTACAAGAGCTAGAGTAAGGTGATATATTTGTGAGAGCTATTTTTTACAAGAGCTTGAGTAAGGTGATATATTTGTGAGAGCTATTTTTTACAAGAGCTAGAGTAAGGTGATATGTTTGTTAGAGCGATTTTTTACAAGAGCTAGAGTAAGGTGATACACAGTGGGATGAAGGTAGTGGTTGTTTCACTCGCTCTATATAGACTGGGATGTAGGTAGTGGTTGTTTCACTCACTCTATATAGACTGCGGTGAAGGTAGTGGTTGTTTCAGTGATTCTATATAGACTGGGATGAAGGTTGTGGTTGTTTCACTCGCTCTATATAGACTGGGATGAAGGTGGTAGTTGTTTCACTCGCTCTATATAGACTGGGATGAAGGTAGTGGTTGTTTCACTCGCTCTATATAGACTGGGGTGAAGGTAGTAGTTGTTTCACTCGCTCTATATAGACTGGGGTGAAGGTAGTGGTTGTTTCACACGCTCTATATAGACTGGGGTGAAGGTAGTGGTTGTTTCACTCGCTCTATATAAACTGGGGTGAAGGTAGTGGTTGTTTCACTCGCTCTATATAGACTGGGATGAAGGTAGTGGTTGTTTCACTCGCTCTATATAGACTGGGATGAAGGTAGTGGTTGTTTCACTCGCTCTATATAGACTGGGGTGAAGGTAGTGGTTGTTTCCCTCGCTCTATATAGACTGGGGTGAAGGTAGTGGTTGTTTCACCTGCTCTATATAGACTGGGATGAAGGTAGTGGTTGTTTCACTCCCTCTATAGACTGGGGTGAAGGTAGTGGTTGTTTCAGTGATCTCTATATAGACTGGGGTGAAGGTAGTGGTTGTTTCACACGCTCTATATAGACTGGGGTGAAGGTAGTGGTTGTTTCACTCGCTCTATATAGACTGGGATGAAGGTAGTGGTTGTTTCACTCTGCTCTATATAGACTGGGATGAAGGTAGTGGTTGTTTCACTCGCTCTATACAGACTGGGAGAAGGTAGTGGCTGTTTCACTCGCTCTATATAGACTGGAATGAAGGTAGTGGTTGTTTCACTCGCTCTATATAGACTGGGATGAAGGTAGTTGTTGTTTCACTCGCTCTATATAGACTGGGATGAAGGTAGTTGTTGTTTCACTCGCTCTATATAGACTGGGATGAACGTAGTGGTTGTTTCACTCGCTCTATATAGACTGGGATGAAGGTAGTGGTTGTTTCACTCGCTCTATATAGACTGGGGTGAAGGTAGTGGTTGTTTCACTCGCTCTATATAGACTGGGATGAAGGTAGTGGTTGTTTCACTCGCTCTATATGAACTGGGATGAAGGTAGTGGTTGTTTCACTCGCTCTATTTAAAATGAAACTTCGCATTTTGATGAAATAATAACAACAACTGAATGCATTTCAAACAAAGATAGCTTATTGGACACATTTCTTTGATATAACTTTATTAAAATAAACTTGCTTGGTTATATTTAATCTATCGTACGTTAGAGAAAACGTTTTTGAAATACAAAGATGGTAACATAGTCTGGTAAACAACTTATTTATTTGTACAAATGAAGTCACGTTTTGTGCAACTAAAATTTATCAAATAGAGAATTGTATTATACTTTCAGTTATCTTCGCATTGACAAAATGTGTTACTTATATTAATACATATAACATGTATAGTATCTAATGAATCACCAGCAAGTCTGAAGGTTTATAACTCTAAAGTCAGGTTTAGATACCCTGGGGACTACAATATCATGTAGCTTTGTGCCTAACCACACACACACACACAGAAATAATTTAAATAACATGTAAAGATCATTTTATTTTGATCAAGGCCCGCTATGGCCAAATGTGTTAAGGCGTTCGACCCGTAATCCGAGAGTCGCGGGTTCGAATCCCGGTCGCACCCAACATGCTCGTCCTTTCAGCCGTGGGGACGTTATAAGGTGACGGTCAATCTCACTATTTGTTGGTAGAAGAGTAACCCAAGAGTTGGCGGTGGGTGGTGATGACTAGATGCCTTCCTTCTAGTCAGATAGCCATCGTGTAGCTTTGCGCGAAATGCAAAATAAAGAAAAGAAACTTTTAGCGCAAAGCTGCACAATCAATTGTGAGGAATCGAATCATGGATTTTAACGTTTTAAATCCGCAAATTTACCGCTGACACACCGTAACTGGAAAAAAGTGGTATGATGGTATAATTAGAGATCCCTCTGTTGTTTGAATTAAATATTTTTTGACTGCTAAACTATTAATAAAGTCTATTAAACTATCATATTTATCTATCAAAAATTAAAGAATACCCTTGTTACGAAGCTATCACCTGAAATCAGTTCTGGGGCTCAGCTAGGACAGGTTGAAAAGGGGCAGTTAACGTTTAATAAACAAAGGAGTTTCAGGTGCACGTGTATAATGGTCACTATAATCAGTTCACCCACTGGTTCAGCGGTAAGTCTATGGATTTAAAACGTTAAAATCATCGGCTCGATTTCCTTCCGTGGACTTGGCAGATAGCCCGATGTGGCTTTGCTGAAAGAAAAACACACATCTACACTTTAATCATATTTAAAACAAATTATTTACTAACGTTAGAAATTCATTTCTATCAGAGTAATTTTAATGTGAAATCAAACGTAAAGCAAACACAAGAGTAAAATAACATAATATCTGTAAAGTCTTATCCATGAACGGAAATATTTTGCTTGTTTTAGTTTAAGACATAAGTTTTATAAGAATATATAACTCTTCATTGGTAGATTTAATTTATAAACTTTATTAGAAATCATGACTCTTACAGCTGGAAGTATAAGACTGGTGATGCACAGTGGAGTGTAAAAGTTATGAAACTAGTTATTACTCAAGTTTTATAACATGTTGAGAAAAAACACAAATTTAATAATTTACAGACGACTTATCACGGCGAAGGGAAGAGGAAGAGAACCATCTGGTTCTCCCTAAAGAACCACGTCAAGCTGCTAAAGGTATGTATTAAATTTTACCAGTAACAAGTCGGTGTTAAAGTACAACATGTTTGACTGTCTGTTTAAATTAAACATTCTACGTCTAACTGTTTTTCTAATATTAATTACCTAATTAAATGGTTTATTTTATTACCTCTGATTTCCCTAATTTAAGTATTAAATATTATTCAGTTGTGTTCCTGGTGACTTAGAAACAATTCTCATTGTTTAGTGCTAAAATTTAGGTTTCTGTACCTGGGTTAAACATAGATAGCCAATTGTAACTTTGTATTTAAAACAAATAATTATATGCGTAGATGACATTAAGAAATATATTATAAAAAAACCTCGCTATTAGAGCAGTAAGTCAACGCTAAAATCAGGGGTTCGATTCCCCTCGGTGTGCTCAGCAGATAACCCGATGTGGCTTTGCTGTAAGAAAACACATACACGCATTATAAAACGTCTCGAAATGATACATGTTCAAGTTTGTAGAAGTCTTCGTTGGTTAATCTGATGGATTCTTCAATAGAATATGGTCTGTTGTTGTTTTTACTTTATTTTCATCCACTAAACGAATGATTAAGCTATATATATATATATATATATATATATGACGCATATTAATATACATTTTTAACCATTTCAATAAAGTTAAGCATATACTACAATAATACATATACACGCACCTGCAACTGATACTACAATAATACATATACACGCACCTGCATCTGATACTACAATAATATATATACACGCACCTGCACCTGATACTACAATAATATATATACACACACCTGCACCTGATACTACAATAATATATATACACGCACCTGCATCTGATACTACAATAATATATATACATACACCTGAACCTGATACTACAATAATACATATACACACACCTGCATCTGATACTACAATAATATATATACACGCACCTGCATCTGATACTACAATAATATATATACACGCACCTGCATCTGATACTACAATAATATATATACACACACCTGCATCTGATACTACAATAATATATATACACGCACCTGCATCTGATACTACAATAATATATATACACGCGCCTGCATCTGATACTACAATAATACATATACGCACACCTGCATCTGATACTACAATAATATATACATACACCTGCATCTGATAATACAATAATATATATACACACACCTGCATCTGATACTACAATAATACATATACACGCACCTGCATCTGATACTACAATAATATATATACATACACCTGCACCTGATACTACAATAATACATATACACAAACCTGCATCTGATACTACAATAATACATATACACGCACCTGCATCTGATACTACAATAATATATATACACACATCTGCACCTGATACTACAATAATACATATACAAGCACCTGCATCTGATACTACAATAATATATATACACACACCTGAACCTGATACGACAATAATACATATATACGCACCTGCATCTGATACTACAATAATATATATACACACACCTGCACCTGATACTACAATAATACATATACACGCACCTGCAACTGATACTACAATTATACATATACACGCACCTGCATCTGATACTACAATAATATATATACATCCGCCTGCACCTGATACTACAATAATACAAGTACACGCACCTGCATCTGATACTACAATAATATATATACATACACCTGCACCTGATACTACAATAATACATATACACAAACCTGCATCTGATACTACAATAATACATATACACGCACCTGCATCTGATACTACAATAATATATATACACACATCTGCACCTGATACTACAATAATACATATACAAGCACCTGCATCTGATACTACAATAATATATATACACACACCTGCACCTGATACTACAATTATACATATACACGCACCTGCATCTGATACTACAATAATATATATACATACACCTGCACCTGATACTACAATAATACATGTACACGCACCTGCATCTGATACTACAATAATATATATACACACACCTGCATCTGATACTACAATAATACATATACACACCTGCATCTGATACTACAATAATATATATATAAACCTGCATCTGATACTACAATAATACATATACACGCACCTGCATCTGATACTACAATAATATATATACATACACCTGCACCTGATACTGCAATAATATATATACACACCTGCATCTGATACTACAATAATATATATACACACACCTGCATCTGATACTACAATAATACATATACACGCACCTGCATCTGATACTACAATAATATATATACACACACCTGAACCTGATACGACAATAATACATATATACGCACCTGCATCTGATACTACAATAATATATATACACACACTTGCACCTGATACTACAATAATACATATACACGCACCTGCATCTGATACTACAATAATATATATACACGCACCTGCACCTGATACTACAATAATATATATACACACACCTGCACCTGATACTACAATAATATATATACACACACCTGAACCTGATACGACAATAATATATATACATACACCTGCACCTGATACTACAATAATATATATACATATACCTGCACCTGATACTACAATAATATATATACACGCACCTGCATCTGATATTACAATAATACATATACAGACACCTGCATCTGATATTACAATAATATATATACATACACCTGCACCTGATACTACAATAATATATATACACACACCTGTACCTGATACTACAATAATACAAATACACGCACCTGCATCTGATACTACAATAATATATATACACACACCTGCACCTGAGACTAGAATAATATATATACACACACCTGCACCTGATACTACAATAACAAATATACACACACCTGCACCTGATACTACACTAATATATATACACACACCTGCACCTGATACTACAATAACAAATATACACACACCTGCACCTGATACTACAATAATATATATACACACACCTGCACCTGATACTACAATAATATATATACACACACCTGCACCTGATACTATAATAATATATATACACGCACCTGCGCCTGATGGTACTATAATATATATATACACGCATCTGCGCATGATGGTACAATAATACATATACACGCACCTTCGCCTGTTGGTAGAATAATACATATACACGCACCTCTGCCTGAGGGTACAATAATACATAAACACGCACCTGCACCTGATCTTACAATAACACATATACACGCACCTGCGTCTGTCAATTTTTATTTTTATTTTCACCGTACATGCTGTAACTCTTAATACGCACCATTTGCACCCTAAACAATCAAATATCTGATCCAGGAAGAACTTTAGAATGATCAATACCATTATCTCAGTTCAGTTATTTCGTTTTTACAACAAACTGCGAAAAATTTCGAAAATTTTAAAAATATGTAAACACAATGAAAATGTAACTAAACTTCTTTATAATAACAGAATACACCAAATACTCAAATATTAAACTAATAAATATTGTAAATAAGGACTCACAACTAATGAGTATAAAACAACACAACTTTTAAAGGATTTTCTGAGTTCAAAGTTTGTTTCATCCAAATCGCATCTCATTCTGGATTTTCAGTTTTTAGATTCTTTACATCTGACATTCCTAGTATTTATAAACCAATAAGTGTCATAACTATTCCTAGTATTTATAAACTAGTAGGTGTCATTATCATTCTTAGTATTTATAAACCAATAGGTGTCATTACTATTCCTAGTATTTATAAACTAGTAGGTGTCATTATCATTCCTAGTATTTATAAACCAGTAGGTGTCACAACCATTCCCAGCGTTTATAAACTAGTAGGTGTCATTACCATTCCCAGTGTTTATAAACTAGTACGTGTCATTACCATTCCTAGTATTTATAAACTAGTAGGTGTCATTACCATTCCTAGTATTTATAAACTAGTAGGTGTCATTACCATTCCTAGTATTTATAAACTAGTAGGTGTCATTACCGTTCCTGGTTTTTATAAACTAGTAGGTGTCATTACCATTGCTAGTGTTTATAAACTAGTAGGTGTCATTACCATTCCTAGTATTTATAAACTAGTAGGTGACATTACCATTCCTAGTATTTATAAACTAGTAGGTGTCATTACCGTTCCTGGTTTTTATAAACTAGTAGGTGTCACTACCATTCCCATTGTTTATAAACTAGTACGTGTCATTACCATTCCTAGTATTTATAAACTAGTAGGTGTCATTACCATTCCTAGTATTTATAAACTAGTAGGTGTCATTACCATTCCTAGTATTTATAAACTAGTAGGTGTCATTACCGTTCCTGGTTTTTATAAACTAGTAGGTGTCATTACCATTGCTAGTGTTTATAAACTAGTATGTGTCATTACCGTTCCCATTGTTTATAAACTAGTACGTGTCATTACCATTCCTAGTATTTATAAACTAGTAGGTGTCATTACCATTCCTAGTATTTATAAACTAGTAGGTGTCATTACCGTTCCTGGTTTTTATAAACTAGTAGGTGTCATTACCATTCCTAGTATTTATAAACTAGTAGGTGTCATTACCGTTCCTGGTTTTTATAAACTAGTAGGTGTCATTACCATTGCTAGTGTTTATAAACTAGTATGTGTCATTACCGTTCCCATTGTTTATAAACTAGTACGTGTCATTACCATTCCTAGTATTTATAAACTAGTAGGTGTCATTACCATTCCTAGTATTTATAAACTAGTAGGTGTCATTACCATTCCTAGTATTTATAAACTAGTAGGTGTCATTACCGTTCCTGGTTTTTATAAACTAGTAGGTGTCATTACCATTGCTAGTGTTTATAAACTAGTATGTGTCATTACCGTTCCTGGTGTTTATGAACTAGTAGGTGTCATTACCATTCCTAGTATTTATAAACTAGTAGGTGTCATTACCGTTCCTGGTTTTTATAACCTAGTAGGTGTCATTACCATTGCTAGTGTTTATAAACTAGTAGGTGTCATTACCGTTTTTGGTGTTTATAAACTAGTAGGTGTCATTACCATTTCTGGTATTAATAGACTAGTAAATGTCATTACCATTCCTAGTATTTATAAACAAATAGGTGTCATTACATTTTCTAGTATTTATAAACTAATAGGTGGCATTACCATTCCTAGTATTTATAAACTAACAGGTGTCATTACCGTTCATAGTATTTATAAACTAACAGGTGTCATTACCGTTCATAGTATTTATAATATAGTAGGTGTCATTACCATTGCTAGTGTATGTAAACTAATAGGTGTCATTACCATTCCTAGTATTTATAAACTAATAGGTGTCATTGATATTCCTAGTATTTATAAACTATTAGTTGTCATTACCATTTTTAGTGTTTATAAACTAGTAGGTGTCATTATCATTCTTGGTTCTGTAAACTAGTAGGTGTCACTACCATTCCTAGTGTTTATAAACCAGTAAGTGTCATTACCATTCCTAGTGTTTATAAACCAGTAGGTGTCATTACTATTTCTGGTGTTTATAAACTAGTAGGTGTCATTACCGTTCCTGGTACTTATAAACTAGTAGGTGTCATTACCGTTCCTGATACTTATAAACCAGTAAGTGTCATTACCATTCCTAGTGTTTATAAACCAGTAGGTGTCATTACTATTTCTGGTGTTTATAAACTAGTAGGTGTCATTACCGTTCCTGGTACTTATAAACTAGTAGGTGTCATTACCGTTCCTGATACTTATAAACTAGTAGGTGTCATTACAGTTCCTGGTGTTTATAAACTAGTAGGTGTCAATACCGTTCCTGGTACTTATAAACTAGTAGGTGTCATTACCATTCCTAGTATTTATAAACTAATAGGTGTCATTGATATTCCTAGTATTTATAAACTAGTAGGTGTCATTACCATTGCTAGTGTTTATAAACTAGTAGATGTCATTACCATTGCTAGTGTTTATAAACTAGTAGGTGTCATTGATATTCCTAGTATTTATAAACTATTAGGTGTCATTACCATTCTTAGTGTCTGTAAACTAGTAGGTGTCATTACCATTCCTAATATTTATAAACTAGTAGGTGTCATTACCATTGCTAGTGTATGTAAACTTGTAGGCATAATCACCAGCTTTTATCCACAATTTGCATGTAAAAATAATCTTTATATATACATATCTTGAATAATAAAGACAAACGTTTAATCACAATTTACGTGTAAAAATAACTGTTACCTATGGATACCCACATTTAACCGTTAGCCCTGATAGTATTATAGATACATCAATTATACCGTTTCTTTATGAAACGTACTCACATACATACCAATTATCGTTTGAAATCCGTTAGCTTTACTATTTCGACTGCATTATAGAAGCACTGATGGACAAGCCTGGTATTAACAAGATACACCATTAAATCATCTGATTAGTCACAAGGTAACTCTTTTTGAGATGAGAAAGTATGGTACAAGCTAGGTTAATATATCTTGAAGCCTCTTTTAAATTGTTTTTAAAATTTACTAAAGTACTTAAATAAGTTGCACAAAGTAGCGTTTCATGTGAAACATTTTGTTTGTTGTTCCGTTTCTGTGCCGATATCTAAAATGAACATCATAAAATGTGACTGCAGCACGTACTGAACATCACTAACATTCAAATGACATCACATGGAAAACTACCTTTGTTTATTGTATACATCCTCTCAGTGGCAACTGCAATGTTTACAAGAAAGAGTTTGGGTTTCGTACTTACGACAAAGCAACTAAGACTATCAATTGCTCTCTCCTGGACTATTAATTAGAGGAAATAAGATTGTCTGTAGCTGTACCTTGAACTACTAACTAGAGGAAGTAAGGTTGTCTGTAGCTGTACCTTGTACTACTAACTACATGACGTAAGGTTGTGTATCTGTCCCTCGAACTACTAACTAGAGGAAGTAAAGTTGTCTGTAACTGTACCTTAAACTACTAACTAGAGGAAGTAAGGTTGTGTATCTGTACCTTGAACTATTAACTAGAGGAATTAAGGTTGTCTGTAGCTGTACCTTGAACTACTAACTACATGACGTAAGGTTGTGTAACTGTCCCTTGAACTACTAACTACATGACGTAAGGGTGTGTTACTGTCCCTTGAACTACTAACTAGAGGAAGTAAGGTTGTCTGTAGTTGTACCTTGAACTACTAACTAGAGGAAGTAAGTATGTCTGTAGCTGTACCTTGAACTACTAAGTAGAGGAAGTAATGTTGTCTGTAGCTGTACCTTGAACTACTAACTAGAGGAAGTAAGGTTGTCTGTAGCTGTCCCTTGAACTACTAACTAGAGGAAGTAAGGTTGTCTGTAGCTGTACCTTGAACTACTAACTACATGACGTAAGGTTGTTTAACTGTCCCTTGAACTACTAACTACATGACGTAAGGTTGTGTTACTGTCCCTTGAACTACTAACTAGAAGAAGTAAGGTTTCTGTAGCTGTACCTTGAACTACTAAGTAGAGGAAGTAAGGTTGTCTCTAGCTGTACCTTGAACTACTAACTAGAGGAAGTAATGTTGTCTGTAGCTGTACCTTGAACTACTAACCAGAGGAAGTAAGGTTGTCTGTAGCTGTACCTTGAACTACTTAGTAGAGGAAGTAAGGTTTCTGTAGCTGTCCCTTGAACTACTAACTAGAGGAAGTAAGGTTGTCTGTAGCTGTACCTTGAACTACTAACTAGAAGAAGTAAGGTTTCTGTAGCTGTCCCTTGAACTACTAACTACATGACGTTAGGTTGTGTAACTGTCCCTTGAACTACTAACTAGAGGAAGTAAAGTTGTCTGTAACTGTTCCTTGAACTACTAACTAGAGGAAGTAAAGTTGTCTGTAACTGTTCCTTGAACTACTAACTAGAGGAAATAAGGTTGTGTATCTGTACCTTGAACTATTAACTAGAGGAATTAAGGTTGTCTGTAGCTGTACCTTGAACTACTAACTACATGACGTAAGGTTGTGTAACTGTCCCTTGAACTACTAACTACATGACGTAAGGTTGTGTTACTGTCCCTTGAACTACTAACTAGAGGAAGTAAGGCTGTGTAGCTATACCTTGAACGACTAACTAGAGGAAGTAAAGTTGTCTGTAACTGTACCTTAAACTACTAACTAGAGGAAGTAAGGTTGTGTATCTGTACCTTGAACTATTAACTAGAGGAATTAAGGTTGTCTGTAGCTGTACCTTGAACTACTAACTACATGACGTAAGGTTGTGTAACTGTCCCTTGAACTACTAACTACATGACGTAAGGGTGTGTTACTGTCCCTTGAACTACTAACTAGAGGAAGTAAGGTTGTCTGTAGTTGTACCTTGAACTACTAACTAGAGGAAGTAAGTATGTCTGTAGCTGTACCTTGAACTACTAAGTAGAGGAAGTAATGTTGTCTGTAGCTGTACCTTGAACTACTAACTAGAGGAAGTAAGGTTGTCTGTAGCTGTCCCTTGAACTACTAACTAGAGGAAGTAAGGTTGTCTGTAGCTGTACCTTGAACTACTAACTACATGACGTAAGGTTGTTTAACTGTCCCTTGAACTACTAACTACATGACGTAAGGTTGTGTTACTGTCCCTTGAACTACTAACTAGAAGAAGTAAGGTTTCTGTAGCTGTACCTTGAACTACTAAGTAGAGGAAGTAAGGTTGTCTCTAGCTGTACCTTGAACTACTAACTAGAGGAAGTAATGTTGTCTGTAGCTGTACCTTGAACTACTAACCAGAGGAAGTAAGGTTGTCTGTAGCTGTACCTTGAACTACTTAGTAGAGGAAGTAAGGTTTCTGTAGCTGTCCCTTGAACTACTAACTAGAGGAAGTAAGGTTGTCTGTAGCTGTACCTTGAACTACTAACTAGAAGAAGTAAGGTTTCTGTAGCTGTCCCTTGAACTACTAACTACATGACGTTAGGTTGTGTAACTGTCCCTTGAACTACTAACTAGAGGAAGTAAAGTTGTCTGTAACTGTTCCTTGAACTACTAACTAGAGGAAGTAAAGTTGTCTGTAACTGTTCCTTGAACTACTAACTAGAGGAAATAAGGTTGTGTATCTGTACCTTGAACTATTAACTAGAGGAATTAAGGTTGTCTGTAGCTGTACCTTGAACTACTAACTACATGACGTAAGGTTGTGTAACTGTCCCTTGAACTACTAACTACATGACGTAAGGTTGTGTTACTGTCCCTTGAACTACTAACTAGAGGAAGTAAGGCTGTGTAGCTATACCTTGAACGACTAACTAGAGGAAGTAAGGTTGTCTGTAGCTGTACCTTGAACTACTAATTAGAGGAAGTAAGGTTGTGTAGCTGTACCTTGAACTACTAACTAGAGGAAGTAAGTTTGTCTGTAGCTGTACCTTGAACTACTTAGTAGAGGAAGTAAGGTTGTCTGTAGCTGTACCTTGAACTACTAACTAGAGGAAGTAAGGTTGTCTGTAGCTGTACCTTGAACTACTAATTAGAGGAAGTAAGGTTGTGTAGCTGTACCTTGAACTACTAACTACATGGCGTTAGGTTGTGAAACTGTCCCTTGAACTACTAACTAGAGGAAGTAAGGCTGTGTAGCTGTACCTTCAACGACTAACTAGAGGAAGTAAGGTTGTCTGTAGCTGTACCTTGAACGACTAATTAGAGGAAGTAATGTTTCTGTAGCTGTATTTGAACTACGAACTAGAGTGGAGCAAGGTTGTCTGTAGCTGTACCTTGAACGACTAACTAGAGGAAGTAAGGTTTCTGTAGCTGTATTTGAACTATGAACTAGAGTGGAGCAAGTGACATTCATTAATTGATTATTAATAATAAAACAAAACTTTCACATGTTTTAACAATGAATTAAAGTAACACAACTTCCTGTTCTTACTTTTTGATATATGTATAAAATGTGACATGAAACTATTGTTTTTTTTATCTCATGATAACAATGTTTTCACTACGTTATGGCTTTATGTTTGTCCAAATCAATATATTTATAATCCACTTTTTGAGTAGAAAGAAAAAACCACAATATATTTTGAATATTCCTTTCTTTATGGAGTGTATCAAAATGCATTAATTATAAATTTTGAATATGATGTCTTAAGTTTGTTTCTATTAATTTTGAGTATAATGTCTTAAGTTTGTTTTTATTAATTTTGAGTATGATGTCTTAAGTTTTTTTTATTAATTTTGAGTATAATGTCTTAAGTTTGTTTCTATTAATTTTGAGTATAATGTCTTAAGTTTGTTTTTATTAATTTTGAGTATAATGTCTTAAGTTTGTTTCTATTAATTTTGAGTATAATGTCTTAAGTTTGTTTTTATTAATTTTGAGTATAATGTCTTAAGTTTGTTTTTATTAATTTTGAGTATAATGTCTTAAGTTTGTTTCTATTAATTTTGAATATAATGTCTTAAGTTTGTTTTTATTAATTTTGAGAATAATGTCTTAAGTTTGTTTTTATTAATTTTGAGTATAATGTCTTAAGTTTGTTTCTATTAATTTTGAGTATAATGTCTTAAGTTTGTTTTTATTAATTTTGAGTATAATGTCTTAAGTTTGTTTTTATTAATTTTATTACCACAAAATACAAGTTTTTTTCTTAGTGTTGTTTGTCATCACTCTACACAAAATTTTCAAAACCTGTGACTTGTGGATATTTATAAATTTCTACAAAACGGACATCAGTGTATCTGAATACCATAGACTAGTTATACACAATTTAACACATGAGGTTATAAAACATATTTACCAGTTGTTTTGCTATTTGTTTTTAATAAATCGACCATTTTCATAGTAATAATTTTCAAATTTATTTCAGAGGAGAGTTCTCCATTGTATGATGATACACCAAACGTTCGTGGTAGTAAGAGTATCCAGTCAAAGAAGAAGGAAGAAGAACCAGGTATGTATGTGTCTAAGAACCAGGTAAATGTGTGTGTCTAAGAACCAGGTGTGTGTGTTTCTAAGAACCATGTATGTGTGTGTGTCTAAGAACCAGGTAAATGTGTATGTTTAAGAACCAGGTGTGTGTGTGTCTAAGAACCAGGTGTGTGTGTGTCTGAGAACCAGGTGTGTGTGTTTCTAAGAACCATGTATGTGTGTGTGTCTAAGAACCAGGTGTGTATGTGTCTAAGAACCAGGTGTGTGTGTCTAAGAACCAGGTGTGTGTGTGTCTAAGAACCAGGTGTGTGTGTGTGTTTAAGAACCAGGTATGTGTGTGTGTGTCTAAGAACCAGGTATGTGTGTGTGTGTCTATGAACCAGGTATGTGTGTGTGTCTATGAACCAGGTGTGTGTGTGTGTATCTAAGAACCAGGTGTGTGTGTGTCTAAGAACAGGTGTGTGTGTTTCTAAGAACCAGGTGTGTGTCTAAGAACCAGGTGTGTGTGTGTTTAAGAACCAGGTATGTGTGTGTGTCTAAGAACCAGGTGTGTGTGTGTGTGTGTCTACGAACCACGTGTGTGTGTGTGTGTATAAGAACTAGTTATATGTGTGTGTCTAAGAACCAGGTGTGTGTGTGTATGTGTGTGTGTCTACAGATACAGGAACTGAACGTTTTAGAACACAAATTTAAACTTAAGTTATCTTTTACATGTGAATTATTAAATTGTTTTTACTTTTACATAAATGTTACACGTAAGTAAAGTAGGTTGGTTACATAATCGATTTGATTTTTAGTTAGCGTTAAAAATGTTCGATGGACACACGAAAAAAAACACCAACAACAAAAACACTGCACCAAATAGAACTGCATGCGTCAAGTGCAATAACTGATTTACTATTTAAATACATTGCTCCTATCGATGGGTTATCTAAATAATATTTAACCTTTGTCCCTGCAAGTATACCAAACTAAAATGAAATATAACTTAGACTAAAGAATCATTTCAGAATCAGTTGTGTGTGTGACGACAGAAAATAAGAAAAGTCTTTGGAAGTTGTTTGTCTAAAGGCGAGCGCTTTGTATTAAGCTAAACCATTTAACCCACTAAAATTTTTTAAACATATTAAAAGGATCACGGTTCATTTTTTTCGCGAAAGAAAGTTTGGTGATTTTCTGGCAGGCATTCTCTGAGATTGGAAGTTCTGTAACGCTTGTCAGGCATTCTGTGAGATTGAAAGTTCTGTAACGCTTGTCTGGCATTCTGTGAGATAGAAAATTCTGTAACGCTTGTCTGGCATTCTGTGAGATTGAAAGTTCTGTAACGCTTGTCTGGCATTCTGTGAGATTGAAAATTCTGTAACGCTTGTCTGGCATTCTGTGAGATTGAAAGTTCTGTAACGCTTGTCTGGCATTCTCTGAGATTGGAAGTTCTGTAACGCTTGTCTGTCATACTTGAATACTCTTATAATAGCAATGAGTATTAATTATATGAATTCATTGTAAATATAATGTTTAGAATTTGATTATTTGATATCTAATAACTAGAAAACACTGCCATAAAGATATTTTCGAGGGCTGGCAAACTAGATTGCAACCCTAATAATATAAAAAATATTGTAGCATTAAAACCAGAAGTTTAGACAGTGAATCAATCTATTATCGCAAATGATAAACCCCTGGTGGTCTAGTGTGGAAATAACTTTCTCGAGTGTCGTCTTCAATAGAATTTCATATCATTTTTGCTAATCGCATTTCTAATTAAATATGTAACTGTCTGTTTCTTCTTTTAATAAAGTTACGTGTTTATTAATGAGCAAGAATGTGGGATTTAAGGTGTTTGATTTATATAAAAATAGTAATTATATTTTTCACAACAGGTGGCTACATAGATAATGGTCGAAGTTGTATGTCTTCTACACTCGTGTGCGGGTTTTGTGCTGTTCTTTGCATTGTGCACGAGGTCGTCACGTGACGTGTCGTATGTTTGTGAACAACAGTATCTTTGTAAACATTTTCATGTTTTACGTTTACAAAGAACAAATAATTTCAAAGGAAAACTTATTTAAATGGACAACTTCTGCTCAAAGTAAAACACAGTCAATGAACAAAGTATTCGAATCCACTTTATTTTTATGGACATAAGTGATATTTGGACTTCATTTAACTTTAACAAAATTTAACTTACTTTCACAACAGAAATAATTTTTTTTTCGAGATTAATTGGATTTATTGAAATATTTTAAGTTTAAAAAATCTTCATTTTGAATGGAGTCAAAGTTTATGGATGTGTGTACTTAGGGAGTGGAAAATATTAATTTGTTTTCTTTCCTTGTAAAATGAATTGTGTACACCTTAATGTGCCCAAATTGATTAGAAACAAAAATAAACAAAGATTGTTAAAATCAGATACTGTAGAATGTACAAATAAATAATGAACTTTCTTAGTCAGATACTGTAGAATGTACAAATCAATAATGATCTTTCTTAGTCTATCTCGTGGAATTTGTTAGCCTTCTTACATACAGGTGACTTAAATTTGTGTTTCTATGGGATATCAGTGCTTTGAAACAAACTGAGTTGTCTTGAATAACAAACCGTAATTATGTACTGTTGTAATATACTGTCAGAACATGGTTGTTATTTGGTATTTGATGTAACAACATGATACAGTTTTGTGTAAAATATCTTTCAGTATATCTATTCTCTATAGACATAACAATATAATTTCGAGAGTACGATGTAATTGGTGACGAATGAAATAAAGTCAATATTGAAAATGTCTTAGTTTATTGTTAAAAAAAAATATTAAAATAACAACACATTACCTCCACTAAAACCCGGCCCATCATTGCCAGGTGGATAAGGCACTCGACTCGCAATCCAAGGGTCGCGGGTTCGAATCCCCGTCCTACCAAACATGATCGCTCTTTCAGCCGTGGGGTCGTTATAATTTGATGATCAATCCCATTATTCGTTGGTGAAAAAGTAACCCAAGAGTTGGCGGTTGGTGGTGATGACTAGCTGCCTTCCCTCTAGTGTTACACTGCTAAATTAGGTACAGCTAACGCAGATATCCCTCGTGTAGCTTTGCGGAAAATTCAAAAACAAACAAATTGAGCTTCAGTATCCTACATAACGTTCAAAAGATTAAATTAATAACGTTATAAATCTAGTAAAGAAGTACGACAGTCTTTATGGAAATTAAACTGTTAATAAATCAAAATTTTCCAGTTTGTGATGCTTCTTGAACAATAACAAAACATAGTTTCAATTCTGCTAGAAAAACGAAACCTTGACAAATCACAAAACTAAATTTAAAAGAAGGCGGGAATAACAGTTCTTTATCTTTTTCACAGAAACGCCCTCTGGAGGATACAACCATGTATGATTGGTTAATCCCCCAATAATGTTAGATGTAGTTTAGTAGGTGCAGCATAATACCTCCATCTTTCTTTTCATTGTCTTATTCCTATTATGACAATTTACAGTCTGCTCTCTTCCACCATAAATTGCCCCCCAATGGCTCGGCGGTATGTCTGCGGACTTACAACGCTAAAAACCGGGTTTCGATACTCGTGGTGGGCAGGGCATAGATAGCCCATTGTGTAGCTTTGTGCTTAATTCAAAATAACAAAAATAATATCCACCATAAATAACAACACCTCTGAGGTTATACCTACTAATCGGATAACACCTAATCATTTCACCAATTTGACTAGAAACTAATCTGTTCCTTCAGAATTACGTTCATCAGAGCTATCTATCCAATACAAACATGTTTATTACAGGTATCACAATAGAAACATGTTTATTACAGGTATCACAAATCACAATACAAATATGTTTATTACAGGTATCACAATACAAATATGTTTATTACAGGCATCACAATATAAACATGTTTATTACAGATATCAATCCAATACAAACATGTTTATTTTTTCAGTTACATACAAAGAGTTATTGTACTAACTAGGAGCAACATTTAGTTTGCGTATTATCCTTAAGGTGTCGTATTATCATCAAAGTGTCCGTATTGAACAAATTACCTGACACAAAAGAGGTCATTGTTTCAATGCAGAAAGTTTCACAGAATCTTAAACTCAAAATTCAGCGGTTCTTGTAATCCATTCATTGTTCACAGATTTCTGTATCAATAAACGACTGCTATATGAAGTATTATATACAAACTGAGGGTTAAATTATTCATATATATATATGCACTGGAAATAAGACTCTATTGTATACAGTGAGTGGAAATAAAACACAAATACGCACAAATTTGAAATAAATAAAATACGAACACATACATAATGGAAAAAAACACATAAATAAACTCTTGAAATAAAACATTAATATATACACCCTGGAAATAAAACACTAATACATAGAAACTGGTTGTTTTTTGTCAGTATAATAATCACAACTGACTCTCTTGGTAACTTTTTGTTTCAGAGTTTCAAGTGTTATATGTGTGTGGCTGTTTATAACTGTGATTAACACGATATCATCCAGTGAACAACACATACCACCAGTTGTAAGTGTAGTTGTTTCTAAGTGTAACTAACACGATATCATCCAGTGAACAACACATACCACCAGTTGTAAGTGTAGTTGTTTCTAAGTGTGACTAACATGATATCATCCAGTGAACAACACATACCACCAGTTGTAAGTGTAGTTGTTTCTAAGTGTGACTAACATGATATCATCCAGTGAACAACACATACCACCAGTTGTAAGTGTAGTTGTTTCTAAGTGTGACCACCACGATATCATCCAGTGAACAACACATACCACCAGTTGTAAGTGTAGTTGTTTCTAAGTGTGACCACCACGATATCATCCAGTGAACAACACATACCACCAGTTGTAAGTGTAGTTGTTTCTAAGTGTGACTAACATGATATAATCCAGTGAACAACACATACCACCAGTTGTAAGTGTAGTTGTTTCTAAGTGTGACCACCACGATATCATCCAGTGAACAACACATACCACCAGTTGTAAGTGTAGTTGTTTCTAAGTGTGACCACCACGATATCATCCAGTGAACAACACATACCACCAGTTGTAAGTGTAGTTGTTTCTAAGTGTGACCACCACGATATCATCCAGTGAACAACACATACCACCAGTTGTAAGTGTAGTTGTTTCTAAGTGTGACTAACACGATATCATCCAGTGAACAACACATACCACCAGTTGTAAGTGTAGTTGTTTCTAAGTGTGACTAACATGATATCATCCAGTGAACAACACATACCACCAGTTGTAAGTGTAGTTGTTTCTAAGTGTGACCACCACGATATCATCCAGTGAACAACACATACCACCAGTTGTAAGTGTAGTTGTTTCTAAGTGTGACTAACACGATATCATCCAGTGAACAACACATACCACCAGTTTTAAGTGTAGTTGTTTCTAAGTGTGACCACCACGATATCAGCTAGTTAACAACACATACCACCAGTTGTAAGTGTAGTTGTTTCTAAGTGTGACCACCACGATATCATCCAGTGAACAACACATACCACCAGTTTTAAGTGTAGTTGTTTCTAACTGTGACCACCACGATATCAGCTAGTTAACAACACATACCACCAGTTGTAAGTGTAGTTGTTTCTAAGTGTGACTAACACGATATCATCCAGTGAACAACACATACCACCAGTTGTAAGTGTAGTTGTTTCTAAGTGTGACCACCACGATATTAGCTAGTTAACAACACATACCACCAGTTGTGGTCTACTCTCATCTGACTGAATGTAACCCTTTGTTCTCATAGACCATACATAACCCTAAAATACGGAACGAGCTGTTAACCAGAAATCCTCTGATTTACTGTCTGATCATGCTAATCTACCTACCACGGTGTTGAAACTCGTTTCAGTATTTAATCTCACACAATTGTTTTTTATATCGTGTTTAAATAAGAACTTTACAAATGTATATTTAGCAACAGACTTACGTTTTTACTTATCTTACCTAGATATTAAACAGTAATATTAACGATCAGTCAGATGTTACGAAATATGTTTTCCAGACTTGAATCTACAATAGTATCACTGAAGACAGGACAGAACTTGGGGAGTGACAAAAAGACGTGAAGTGTGACTTAATCAGAATAGTGTGGACATGATAAAAACTTATTTTTATATATATATAAAGCGGAACGACCCTTTGTTATCCAAATACGTTCGACGTTGTTTCTGGATTTTATTTCTGCTTCACGGACAAGTACATGTTTTATAGTAAGTTAACAGCATGCTATATCGTGTAGTACCTTGTTATCTTAATACATAATAATCTCAACTCTCTTTATACATGGAAAATACAAATAAATTGTTGTATGGATTGGTTTAGAATTTTCTTTCTCAGTCGTTTGGTTTATTTCGGTCCTTAACAAGCCGCTGTGTTAGAGAACTTCACTATTAAAGGATTCTCAAAGTATCTAACTTTTTTTACAGTTATATCCTTTATATAGTTATAATGATATAATCTTATATATCAATATAAAAAGTAAAGCTGAACAGTACATGACAATGTCTTCAGTTTTTCTCTTCTCTTTATTACTAACGTATATTCTCATTCATAATAGATTATCAGAATTTTTAATATTGTAGTACCAAAAGTCCGTCATGAAGAGTTTCCATATCAGAACTGATTCTATTAATGATTCAAATTAAACTAATTTTTTGTTTGTTTTAAAATAAGACTATTCAAAGAAATAGTCTTTCATTACAGGATATTCCGAATTATCTCTAATCAAGATATTATCTTATAGCAAAAATTATCTAGCAATATGCCTGTATAAAGTAAATTTAAACGCAAATAAAAACAACATTTCCATATCAAGTAAATTTAAAAGCAGATAAAAACAACATGACTATGTCAAGTAAATTTAAAGGCAGATAAAAACAACATGACAATGTCAAGTAAATTTAAAGACAGATAAAAACAACATGACTATGTCAAGTAAATTTAAAGTAAATAAAAATCACATTCTCGTGTTAAGTATATTTTATCATTTCTCTTTACCAGTGTAAGTTCTCGACAATTGTACAGTTACGTCTAGAACTATTATCATTTGTCTTTACCAGAGTAAGTTCTCGACAATTGTACAGTTACATCTAGAACTAGTATTATTTCTCTTTACCAGAGTAAGTTCTCGACAATTGTACAGTTACATCTAGAACTAGTATCATTTCTTTTTACCAGAGTAAGTTCTCGACAATTGTACAGTTACATCTAGAACTACTTTGCTCTGAGAAACTGAGTGACAACATTAATGGATAATTTGAGAAAACCAAATAACGATCTTTTAAACGTTATTTATTTAAAAGCAGCTGGCATTATCTCGTGAATGGGACACGAAATATTTATAGATTCATCCAATATTTGTAAGTGGCTTAAGTTGCTAGTTATATCGACACGTAATGTATCTATATTTCACCTTATAATTGTTACATATTACTATATGGATTTTTAAGTCAGAGAGAAACGAAAACGACATGTATGAGAACATATGTCTAACTAGACTAACACCTGTTTCATGAGAACATATGTCTAACTAGACTAACACCTGTTTCATGAGAACATATGTCTAACTAGACTAACACCAGTTTCATGAGAACATATGTCTAACTAGACTAACACCTGTTTCATGAGAACATATGTCTAACTAGACTAACACCTGTTTCATGAGAATATATGTCTAACTAGACTAACACCTGTTTCATGAGAACATATGTCTAACTAGACTAACACCTGTTTCATGAGAACATATGTCTAACTAGACTAACACCTGTTTCATGAGAACATATGTCTAACTGGACTAACACCTGTTTCATGAGAACATATGTCTAACTAGACTAACACCTGTTTCATGAGAATATATGTCTAACTAGACTAACACCTGTTTCATGAGAATATATGTCTAACTAGACTAACACCTGTTTCATGAGAACATATGTCTAACTGGACTAACACCTGTTTCATGAGAACATATGTCTAACTAGACTAACACCAGTTTCATGAGAACATATGTCTAACTAGACTAACACCTGTTTCATGAGAATATATGTCTAACTAGACTAACACCTGTTTCATGAGAATATATGTCTAACTAGACTAACACCTGTTTCATGAGAATATATGTCTAACTAGACTAACACCTGTTTCATGAGAACATATGTCTAACTAGACTAACACCAGTTTCATGAGAACATATGTCTAACTAGACTAACACCTGTTTCATGAGAACATATGTCTAACTAGACTAACACCTGTTTCATGAGAATATATGTCTAACTAGACTAACACCTGTTTCATGAGAACATATGTCTAACTAGACTAACACCTGTTTCATGAGAATATATGTCTAACTAGACTAACACCTGTTTCATGAGAACATATGTCTAACTGGACTAACACCTGTTTCATGAGAACATATGTCTAACTAGACTAACACCAGTTTCATGAGAACATATGTCTAACTAGACTAACACCTGTTTCATGAGAATATATGTCTAACTAGACTAACACCTGTTTCATGAGAATATATGACTAACTAGACTAACACCTGTTTCATGAGAACATATGTCTAACTGGACTAACACCTGTTTCATGAGAACATATGTCTAACTAGACTAACACCTGTTTCATGAGAATATATGTCTAACTAGACTAACACCTGTTTCATGAGAACATATGTCTAACTGGACTAACACCTGTTTCATGAGAACATATGTCTAACTAGACTAACACCATTTTCAAGAGAACATATGTCTAACTAGACTAACACCTGTTTCTCAAAAGTTGCGTCGTTCAAAACAATGTAACCGCTAAATGAGTACAGTCATATGTTGTTTTTAAATTCGCTAATACTATTCAACCTCTCTTTAACAGTGTAATCACTAGTCTAGTTTTAAACTGCTAAATTATGACGGCTAGCGCAGATAGCCCTCGTGTAGCTTTGTGCGAAATTCAAAACAAACCAAAACCCACTTTTAAAAATCTTCAAATAAACGCAATTAAAGAAAAGGTTTTTAAAATGGTTAATGCAAAAGTTAATCAGTAGTATAGAGAGGGTTCATTATATTATTTTAAAATAACTTTTTATCCTCACTACATCATTACAGTTATCTTTACAAAATAACCCTGCAGCGTAGTTTCTATCGTTATGATGTCACTTCCAAACTAATTCCTTCCTTCCAGATAACTTTACATTATATAATTAATGTCAAACACGATGAATTTCAAATGACTGTTTTAAAAGTTCGATTGTACAGAAATATATAGTAGTTGCGTCCGGCAATTAAACCAGCATATCTTAATATACATTAGCATAAATTCCTGTTTGATTCTCAAACCATTTGAGTTATGCAACGGTTGAACGAGACGTATCTCTCGTAGACTTAATTATATAAGCCTTTCTCTCGTTGACCTGGTTCGTAGACATTGATCACGCTTCATTATAATGAGCATTCTTGTTTGGGAAATGCGGATAGATTTTTCCACTGACCTTTGCTTTCACAGTTTTTTTACAAGATGTCCCACTTTGCTTAACAAAGGCGAACTAGAACTTCTTGCAGGTCTCTTTTTAGATGGTCTTGGTTCATCAGGTTGATCCAAGTTCCTTTGTTTTCCAATGTCGTTAAATACAATGGATATCTCCATTGTGGAAATCATAATTCTTTACTTTGAACAAATTTTGATAATCATAGTGTATAAATACTTTACATCAGAATAGACTGCTACATATCTCTCCCATAAGCAGTCAATATTTCGTAGCACCATGCGATTTAAGTAACACTTAACAACGCCAAACCTTAGTTCTGATACATGCTGTTCATTCGTAACGTCGAATTTACATATTCAAACCATTTTAATACAACGTGATAGTACAATAATTGTAGTTGATAAAACTGATTAATAGCAGAATAAGTCGTTTTATCAAAAAGTTGTATTTTATTATTAATTCAAAATTTTCCAAAGATTTTAGTTTGAAATATACCCTTAAGTTGTTAAGTTCACCTTGAAAACTAATATGAAACTAAACTCAATGTCAGCTACGTATCGCTTGTTGAATAAAATGTAATCTTAATTCTAAAGGTAAGCATTTTTAAGGCACACCAGAGTAATTATATCTTTGGTACTTAACTTATAAGAAATTACTGTTAAACGTAGAGGTAGTTTCTTATTTTTATAGTATAAAAACACAAACAAATTAAAATAATATGCTATTTTAACAGAGAAAATATATATTACTATTGCTCTATCCAGATAAACATAATTTTAAAGTTTTAGAAAGCCATTATCGTAATTATATCTACGTTCGTAGCTGTATCTGATTTTATCTGATACCTGAATAAAGTACTATGTGTTTGTTAATTATTTTATTTTATGTTCAAGTGTTATAATATAGTAACTTTAACCATTTTAATTATCCAATATTTTTAGTTTTACTATCAACACCGTATTAGCAAAGTAATTTGTTCTATTTAATATTGAATAATGTTAACAGATGGCAGGACACTCATCGTAAATAAATATTCGTTGTTATAAATAATTTCTGGGCCCGGTATGGACAGGTGGGTAAAGGTGTTCCACTCGTAATTTGAGGGCCGCGGGCTTGAATCCCCATCGTATCAAACATGCTCACCCTTTCAGCCGTAGGAGCGTTATAATGTGACGGTCAATCCCACTATTCGTTGGTAAAAGAGTAGCCCAAAAGTTGGCGGTGGGTGGTGAGGACTAGCTGCCTTTCCTCTAGTCTTACACTACTAAATTAGGGACGGCTAGCGCAGATAGCTCTCGAGTAGCTCTGCGCGAAATTCAAAAATAAAAATAAACAAACTTACAAATAATTACCAGTGATGTCTTGTGCTCTTGATGTCGGTGATAAACAATTCTCGAAAAATCGAAATATTCTAGAATATGATATAACTCTTCGAGATACTTCTCGCATAATTTTATCATTCATTATTCTTGTGTTGCGCAAGTGATATTCTTAGAGTTTAAACAAATTCAAACTAAGAAAAAGCGAATCTAGATATTCTATATATTTCTAAATCTTAATTTGTTTTAAAAACGTTTTATGTATGAATAAATGTATCAAACACATTAATAATATAAAGATTTATTGTTAATCGCATTGAAAAACCGAAGAGAAAAAAAAAACGATACTTAAAGAAAATCATTGTATTTCACACACATGTTCAGTTGTAACACAGAAGTAAAACTTCTATTTTTGTTCTGTAACAGTACGAACATACACGTGTCTTGTAAGTTTTCTTAACATACTTTTACACAGGTTTGTGTAATAGCATAACACTCTACTTAAATAGAGTGCTATTTATTCTTATCTTTATGACTGCACACTTTTCGTGTTTTTTCTTGTATTGTGCGTTTTTCCTTTCGTGAAGCTGGTTCACCGGTAGGGCTGAGAGCTCGTAGAGCTAAAATCTGGGTTTGATACCAGCGAGTGCACAGCTAAATAGTCCATTTGTAAAGCCTTATGCTCAACAAAAACAAACCTTTCATGGATATTATAACGGTGGTTTAACAATAACAACAATAAGCCCTTAGAGGATATTATGACTGGTTTAACAGCAACAACAAGCCTCTCATGGATATCATGACGGTGGTTTAACAACTTCAACGACAAATCTTTCGAGGATATCGTAACGGCGTTTCAACAACAACATCAAACCTTTAGAGGATATCGTAACAGTGTTTCAACAACAACAACAAACCTTTGCAGGATATCATGACGGTGGTTTAACAACAACAACAAACCTTTCATGGACATCATGATGGTGGTTTAACAACTTCAACGACAAATCTTTCGAGGATATCATAACGGTGTTTCAACAACAACAACAAACCTGTAGATGATATTATGACGGTGTTTCAACAACAACAACAAACCTGTAGATGATATTATGACGGTGTTTCAACAACAATAACAAACCTTTCATGGACATCATGATGGTGGTTTAACAACTTCAACAACAAACCTTTCGAGGATATCATGACGGTATTTCAACAACAACAACAAACCTTCCATGGACATCATGATGGTGGTTTAACAACAACAAACCCTCAGAGAATATCATGATGTTGGCTTATAAACTACAATAAAATCCTATGATTTTTTAATGTTTATATTTCTTGTTTTCGGCCCCATGCCAAACAACACATATGAATTGAAGAAATATATTTGTTTTCTTCTAAACTGCTTTGTTTAAGAGGAATGTGATCCCTTTTATTAGACCCTTGTCAATAAGAAAGTTGCATACATAATTAGTTCGTACTGTGAGAACAATCTAGTTTCGAAAGTGAATAACAATATTAAAACCTCTGTATAAAAATATGACACAGCCTTCGCCTGCTTAAACCTAAAGAAGAAGATATTACATTTATATTATTTTCGTATAAAATTGAACTGAAATAATCCATCTTGGTACAGAAACATCAAGAGATTTAGCCATTTCTATGGACACGTTTACTCAGTATATTAGTAATTGTTAAAAATAAAATAATATTTAGTGTTTATTATTATCTTCAAATACTTCCAATTCCATCTCAAGCCCACGACGGTTCAGCAGTAAGTCTAAAAGTCGTGTTCAGATATTGAAGTTTGGTAAAGACTGTCAGCTATGTTAGCCTTGCGCGTGACACAATAAACAAAAATATAGAAGTTTGAATTCACTCCGTTAGAGTCGTGTTTATCGTAGTAAACTATAACAATATTTCATGTTATTTTGTCACAACAGTAACTAACGTGAGTATGGTTTTGTCACCCAGTAACTAACATGAGTATGGTTTTGTCACCCAGTAACTAGAATGAGTAAGGTTCTGTTACTCCAGTAAATAACATGAATATGGTTTTGTTACTCAGTAACTAACATGAATATGGTTTTGTTACTCCAATAACTAACATGAGTATGGTTTTGTTACTCCAGTAACTAACATGAGTGCGGTTTTGTTAGTCCAGTAACTAACATGAATATGGTTTTGTCATTCCAGTAACTAACATGAATGCGGTTTTGCTACTCCAGTAACTAACATGAGTATGGTTTTGTTATCCAGTAACTGACATAAAGAGAGTCTTTCTTATAACACTTTCTGTACAAGTGAACATCGTTATGTGTCTGTGTATCTGTTCTTCATACGTTTTGAAACATCTAAACCAATCAGCACCAATCTTGTCACGCGAACATAGTATAACATGAGGGGGTTTGTCCCCCACCTAATTTAATTTCTAATTAAAAAAAAACCAAATCAGGAAACCATGACGCAGCGATACAGGATAACGTAAGAAATACAGGATAACAACCTAAGAAAGATTATAAGGAGAGCTTACGTCTCTCTGTATATATTAATGTTGATAAGATTGAATCTTGAAATAAAGTACGTCTTTCTTTATGGTATTGGTTGGTTTTGTAATTTTAATGGACTTTCAACATATATTATATTTACATTTTTCCTACTCTATGTTACAAACGAGTTTTTATTTTACCTGTTTAACGAATGAGTAATCAAACAAATAGCTTAAGAAAACCTTTAAACAAAGTACCCAAGTTGCAAATATTTAGTAAGGTACGTGACACACGTATAATTAATATTGTCGAATAACTCGGCCCAAAACAATGATTTAGACAAGATGTCCGCTACTACAATAAATGTATATTTTATAACCACATAGACAAGTTGTCCCTTACTGCAATAACAACTGTTTATAACAACACAGACAAGTTGACCGTTACTACAATAACAATATGTTATTATAGACATGGACAAGTTTTCCGTCATTACAACAACAATATGTTTATAACAACATAGACAAGACATTACTACAATAAAAATTATTTATAACAACATAGACAAGACATTACTACAATAAAAATTATTTATAACAACATAGACAAGTTGTCTGCTACTAGAATAACAACTGTTTATAATCACATAAAAAAGTTGTCCGTTACTACAATAAGAATACGTTTATAACAACATAAACATGTTGTCCGTTAATATCAGGTCATCCCAAGAGTAATGTTCCAAAATTTAATACAGAAAGTGCATCATCATTTCTGTCTTTGTAGAAGGTTTTAATGACTAAAATATTTAGTAGGACGTGTATAAAATTGTTCAGACAAATAAAAAAAATAACCCAACTCCACTTTTTCAGATCATTAATCAAATAAACCTTTATGAAGATGGATGTGTCTGAGGAACACATTAGACATATAATGCTTTATGAATTTAAAAAAGCAATAGTGCAGCAGAAACTACACGAAACATTCCAGGTGTTTATGGTGCAGAGTCTCTCAATGAAAGAAAATGTTGAAGGTGGTTTCAGAAGTTCAGATCAGGTGACTACAGCTTAAGTGATTCACCACGTTCAGGTCGTCCTGTTGAGTTTAATAATGACTTGCTGCTGGTTGCACTTGATGAATATTGTATTGTAACAGTTAAAGAATTAGCACAGAAGTTTAATTCAACCCATTCAACAGCTCACCATCATCTGCTTGGAAAGGTGTCAAAACTTGGAACATGTGTCCCCAATGATTTGACAGAACCCAATCTTAGAGCAAGAGTGTACATTTGTACTTGTGGACGTTTTTGGACATGTTTGTGACTGGAGCTGAAAAATGGATATATTATAAAAATGTTAAGCGCCTCAGACAATGACTTAGTGTAGATAAACTGGCTAAACCACAGCCCAAAATGAACCTACAACCTAGAAAAGTCTTGTTAAGCGTTTGGTGGTATATTGTTGGTGTGATCCACTTTGAGTTGTTTCCACTCAATGTAACGATTACATCAGACTTCTACTGTCAACAGTTAGAGCGTCTGAATGTTACACTGAAAGAAAAGAAGCTTGCTTTGATCAGTCATAAATGTGTTGTGTCACACCAGGATAACGCACGGCCCCATACATCAAGTATCACATCTGTAAAGATTGAAGAGCTAGACTGGGATAAACTTCCACATCCTCCTTATTCTCCAGACCTTGTCCCATCTGATTATCATCTATTGTGAAGTCTGCAGAACTATCTTGATGGGTAAGAGCTTGGAATACCTGAAAATGTCAAAACTACCCTCTGCATTCTTTTTCTCTGAACCACAATAATTTTATAAAAGTGACATTCAGAAGCTTGTGAATCGTTGGCAGGAAGTAATTAATAATAATAGAACACACATTATTGATTAAATAACATTACAAAGGTTTGAAATCCTTTCTCTTTTTTGAACCTAAAATCGGACATTACTTAAGGGATGACCTGACACACTAACAACAATTTATAACAATATAGACAAATTTTTCTGTTACTAAAATAACAATTTGTTTATAACACATAAAGTTGTCCGTTACTACAGTAACAATATGTTTATAGCAACACCTACAAGTTGTCCGTTACTACAATAACAATATATTTATAACAACATAGACAAGCTCTTGATCAATCTATATAAAATCAACAACAAAAACACTGAGTGGCAGCACGACAGTAACAACTGTGAAACGTTTTTAATATTCTTCATGTAATTATCATATCACACAAATATTTATTCTCAGATAAAGCACAAAAACGTAAACCAGAATGTACATAACATAGTTTTCTCTGTTTGAACTGTCGAACTGTGTGATGTTGATTGTTTCTGATAAGAGTGCAGGAACACCGGGCGGACACAAGAAATGCTGAGAAAGGGTTGGACATTTTCCTCCAGCTTTGTTTCCCCACACACAATCACCACTTCTAGCCCGATGTAGAAGACGAACCGTCTGTCACGTGACCGTACTTGTAATCTTGATGTTTGGCACTGTCACGGTTACAAGAACAGACTGATGTAGAAAACGAACCGTCTGTCACGTGACAGTACACCGTCACGGTTACAAGAACAGACTGATGTAGAGGACGAACCGTCTGTCACGTGACAGTACACCGTCACAGTTGCAAGAACAGACTGATGTAGAGGACGAACCGTCTGTCATGTGACCGTACAATGTTACGGTTACAGGAACAGACTGATGGATTATTTTATTTCCTTTCTTCACTTTGAGGATGGATTTAAAAGGAATCTATATATACTCTTCAAAAGAAGAAACCCAAAAAGCAAAATATGAGACACATTGTTAACAAGTTTATTCCGAGTAGTTCTGTATGACATGTGTGAAACTTTGCACATTCACTGCTGAACATCCAAAGTCTGCAAAGGCGAAGTCCACGATCACTAGGTAAAGTTTAACGTCACTCAACGTCGGTCCAACTCGTCCCAAAGATGTTCGATGGGGTTTAAATCTGGTGATCTGGAGGGCCAGGGAAGAACGTTGATGTTGTGGTGTCTCAAGAAGACAGTGGTGAGTCGGGCTGTGTGAGGACGGGCGTTGTCATGTTGAAAAACGTTGTTGACGTTCACCATGATGGGTTGCACATGGGGCCTAAGAATCTCGTAGACGGTTGCGAACGGTCTGATCGGAAATCCTACGCAGCCCTGTATAGTTGAGGCAGTATACGTCGCAGTGGTGGTCCTATCCCGAAGGTGACGTAACCGGATGTTGCGATCTTGTGTGGGCGTGGTCACACGAGGTCTGCCAGATCGTGGACGGTCACGAGTTGATCAATGTTGTTGGTGACGACTCCATAGCCTTGTGATGGTGCTTGGGTGGAAATTCACAGCTCTAGCAACATCTGATCGAGATTTGCTTGCTTCCAAGCGACCAATGGCGTTGTTGCGTTGTGCTTCAGTCAGTCTTGGCGTAACTGTATTGCGTGTGAGTGGCTTAACACTGAGCTATGGAAACCGAGAACCCGTCACTTTTATAGGGATTTTGCACATGTTGCACTTGCAGAACATGCAGATCTCTCAAACAAATTTATTGGACACGCATGCGTTTTGGCGAAAAATCCGATGTTTTCTTCCGTTTTCAAAGTGCACAACTTTTATTGTCATTTTGGTCTGACAATCAGTGACTTAACACGTGTAACATCACATACTCTGAGCTTGTAACGTTATTACATATATTTTTCTTTAAAATAACAAAAATATCCCTTTGCGTTTCTTTTTTTTTGAAGAGTATATTATAAGTAGGTAGCTCACTCTGCACTGAGTTGCAAGTTTCTAATAGGTTTTGAACACGTACCTCTAGAACTTTACTTGCTGATGCTCTAAGAGAATGAAGAAGAAAGCTGGATATGTAAATGAGTCCCATTTCTCTGAGAAGAGAAGTTTCTTGCCAATGAATATATACAATGTCCTCGGAGCTACAATATCCCCTTGCTTGGTGACATTGACTCAACACTTTACTGCTGTACGTCCACCTCGAAGCAAGGATTGTTAACCTATACCTAACAAATGTTATCACACGGTAGCAAACTCGTTTCATCGATGGCTGCCAGCTTGCAGTACGTAAGGTATGTCCTTCATCTGGTGACACAAAAACCTACAGAGTTATCACCATATTCCCACTTTAAATATGTCTTTATAACATTATACAAGAATATACTTAAAACTATTCAGCAACTGTCGAACAACAAATGTAGCTGGACTTATGTGTTTTAAATAATTGTGTAAATAATAAACACCACTTATAGGAAAGTCACATTAATATTATTTGCTTCAAACTTTTAATTTAAGTCTCATAAATAATATCATAATTACATACTGTAGTAGAAAGCTCAAAGGACTGTAGACATAGATTGTTTCAAGTGCCTCTAGTGGGGCAATGTGTTTATAACGCTTAAATCCGAGAATCGATCCCTGGGAATGGACTCCACATATAACGCAGTCTGACTTTGCTCTACAACAAACAAACAAAATTTAAAAATATATTAGTCACAAATATTCACAATTTCATGGTGTCACTGCTCTATTAAGCCAAACGTCTATAACTTTCATGGAGTGAATATTACGCTATCTATAAATATCCTTTTATTCTTTAAGCAAGATCTAAATATTTCGAAAAAGAAAACTAAATGTTTTTCTATATTTAAAAAAAATAAATGAATTTGCAGCATTTTACTTAGGACTAAAATTTCTAAAGTAACTAATAATTAATGGGAAAATATTTTATGCTTTCTTTATCATTGGAAGGATATGAAACAGATTTTCCGATATATTCCTTTCTGTATATATGAACATTTTAAACAATTTGAAATTCTGCTTGCACCTCGCAGAACAATTTCCAATTCTTCCTTGTTCTAACTTGACTGTCGTAGTAGAGAAATGTTTAAGTTTATGTAATTCAGGATACTATTTGTCATTAGCAGAGCTAACATAATCCACTACATTTAGTGGATTTACATTTTATATAATTTACTAAATTCTGTTTGCGTGGCACATTGTAACTTAATAAGTTTCTGAATAAAAGAGGGTACGTCAAACATGTCAACTTTCTATACACACTTTATTCAACACATTAAGAAAGAACACAAGTAAGTGAAGAAAGATAAGCAGGATATAAAAGTATTATGTCTTAACTCGTTAGGCATTATCTTGTTAGGCCTTATCTCATTAGGCTTTATCTACTTCTGATAAATGTAGCTTTTTTTTAAGAAAAGTAATAGTAAAAGTAATAACGTGTTATATATAATATGATAAACTTTGTACCCTCATATTACTTATGATAATAAAGTACAGTGAAGAATATTGTTTACATTACCAGTATAAACGGTCACCATAATTTTACCCATAAACATGCTACTGCAGCCTGCTGTAAGGTGTCATATGGTAAAACAGCTTCTCATGCTAGTGCAGCCTGCTATAAGTTGTCATATGGTAAAACAACTTCTCATGCTAGTGCAGCCTGCTATAAGTTGTCATATGGTAAACAGCTTCTCATGCTAGTGCAGCCTGCTATAAGTTGTCATATGGTAAACAGCTTCTCATGCTAGTGCAGCCTGCTATAAGTTGTCATATGGTAAACAGCTTCTCATGCTAGTGCAGCCCGCTATAAGTTGTCATATGGTAAACAGCTTCTCATGCTAGTGCAGCCTGCTATAAGTTGTCATATGGTAAACGGCTTCTCATGTTAGTGTAGCCTGCTATAAGTTGTCATATGGTAAACGGCTTCTCATGTTAGTGCAGCCTGTTATAAGTTGTCATATGGTAAACAGCTTCTCATGCTAGTGCAGCCTGCTATAAGTTGTCATATGGTAAACAGCTTCTCATGCTAGTGCAGCCCGCTATAAGTTGTCATATGGTAAACGGCTTCTCATGTTAGTGTAGCCTGCTATAAGTTGTCATATGGTAAGCAGCTTCTCATGTTAGTGCAGCCTGTTATAAGTTGTCATATGGTAAACAGCTTCTCATGCTAGTGCAGCCTGCTATAAGTTGTCATATGGTAAACAGCTTCTCATGTTAGTGCAGCCTGCTGTAAGGTGTCATACGGTAAAAAGTTTCACTTTTGTTTCTTATTATTGTCGTTTCAATGCTCTCGACCTTAGATAGTTGAGTCTTCATAAGTTTTACATCCATAACACTTAAAACACTCAAACGTATACCTATTTAGTTGAGTCTTCATAAGTTTTACATCCATAACGCTTAGATCACTGATGGTTAATGCACGTCTTATTTGATTCCTTAAATCAAACAAATTCCACTCGCCTACCCTTTATGGGTTCCATCAACAGCACTCCAGAATGGACCACTTGATGTGTCTGGAAATTTCGATCAAAGAAGTCTTTCTCAAGTGAGAACATCTTATGCCTGTCTTCTTTGATTTTGAGAAGCCTTATCACACTGCATAGAGGTTTCAAAATTTGCAGGATATCCATTGATATGATTGTGTAGCTATTTACCCATTTTATTCGTACTGTTTTACACGACAGACGATTCCAAGTCTTTACGGTTCAACCCTTTGTTATTACTTTATACATGAAATTGTTGTCCCTCAGGACTGTATATATAGTTCACCATTTTCACTCTCAAGATCGATACTCTAACTTACCTGCTTCCTTCAACTGTTGCTAACAGCCTCTGTGTCAACGACTTCCACATTTTTTGACGGTCATTATGTACGTATGAGGGTTATTGAGCAGATTGTCCTCACTAGCTTTTTGAAGTGATCCACAGCAAAAGGTTTTATTTTCTCTTTCACTGAAATCGTTTGCATTGATTTTTGCCACCAACGAGGTCTACACTTCGATCTTAATCTTGGTGGTGTTATTCTTCTTGAGGTAAAACGTTTGCATTGATTTTTGCCACCAACGAGGTCTACACTTCGATCTTAATCTTGGTGGTGTTATTCTTCTTGAGGTAAAACGTTTGGATTTATTTTTTACCACAAGCTTACTTTCAGTTCTCACATTCAGCAGCTAGATATTAAAAGCACTGAATATCCTCCATGTTCTCTCTTCCACCTCTTGGGTAGCAGATAAATGTTATATGTCGAGAAACTATCGTGCCCTCAGAGGTTTTAAGCTGGATTACGAGACTTTCGTCTATGATTCCGTTCGACCCTTTGTCTCGAAGATGTTGGATCCTGTTCTTCATTTGGAACTTCGAGTCTCCATTAGATTTTGCACACTTTGCAAGTCCTACACTGAGCCCCACAAACGTTCACTTCATAGTCACTGTTTCCAATTTTCTTTGCAATATGCTATAATATGCTTCGATCCTTTACACACCATTTCGATTGGGGTTACGTCTTCCTTGGTGATTTGTGCTCTTTCAAAATAAGCTGTTTGTTATTCATTCTCTTGACGATTGTATCCATACACAGGCAGCTGAATTGGGTCTGTCAATGAATAATATTACTGACTCTGATGATTAGTTTATTATCATTCATATTTGTGACATTTCTTTAAATTATATGAGAAAAACGAATACTCCTGATTGGAAGTACCATCTTCTATTTGCATAACATCTTCTGAATCATTCTTCTGTTACCACTTTATGGATAGTTTGATACTAAGTGATTCTGTCATTGTTTGATGTGGCTTGGTAGTTGTTCACAGGATTCTCTCTACAGTTTATGTATTCGCTGTCGAGTCGTATGTCATTTCTCTTGCCTGTGATCACATAGAAGTTAAGATGTACATTGACTGCACTATTTACACTGATTCTCTTTGCTCGCTACTAGCCCTGGAATTGCTTAACATTAAGTTTTCGTCCTGCTCTTTTAAACCTTGTGAAACGACTGGCTCAGTTTTCTCTATCATTTTTCTATCCATTTCTTTTAGAATGCTATATCGGTGGTCTAGGTAACGAGCATGCTGACATTACAGATAAGTTGTATGATCCATCACTGTAACAACCTTTTACATTTATAAACTGTGGTCATAAGATCAGGACAGGGCTTTGTGCCAGTTGGAAGTCAACTTAGAGTGAGCAACTTAATAACAAGCTGTTCCAGATCAAACTTAGTCTTGTTTACCGGTCATCTTTCTTCTGTAAAATTTGAGGTTGTCCGGGCTGGACCACACATTCGTCACAGTTTTTAACTCATTGTTTTCTCTTGTGTGGAATTGATTCACCAATGTGTGGTCTTTATGACATTCAGGTCACAGTAGCCCACATTTTACTTTCGTGCGACAATTACATGACATCATTATAGACATGCATCTTGTAAGAGTTTACACCTGGCATTAAACAGTGTCATTTGAGATGGTAGTGACTGTCCAACTTAATTGTTGTTGTTGTTGGTTATGTTGTAATTAGTTTTTTACGAGTCATTGGATTTTGTAATATTTGTTTGAGTCCTTCATCTGTTCATTTGACATTGTTCAGCTTGTAACTTGACATCGTTTTACTTTTTTACAGTGTTTTTACCTTAGGTTTTTAATTTTAAACCGGTAGTTAAACACATATATTAGCATTGCTCTGCACAAAAACAAAACAAAAACCAAACAACAACAAAACAAAACAACCAGCATTTAACTCTGAGATTCCTTTATGTACGTTCAGCTATTTGACTTGTAGTTGTCAAATGTAAGTAGGACATTGACATTTATTTATATTCGTTGTCGTCAAACCTTTTAAGCTGCATAATCTTCAGTGATCTGAATTAACTGCAGGCACACGATACAGTAGTTTAACCTTTACTTCTTATAGCTACTTTCTCACCTATCAGTTATGTCTTCATAATCAAGTATTTTCGGATGATAAATGTATAATAACCGTGTACACTTCAGCATCTTGCTCATGGATAACTCAAATGTTCCACTGACTAGATAGACAATAGATGTTCATAGCTACTTTGAACGTGACCAACATTCATAATATTTATCTACAAACAAGTAATATTATAAAAAGAAAAAATATCGAAAGTGAACTAAAGTAAATCAATATATTTAACCACGAGTTAAAAAGAAATGTGAAGAATATGTATGATATCCTGTTTGACTTTCACATGAACATACTGTTAGAGATATCCTGTTTGACTTTCACATGTACATACTGTTAGAGATAGTCTGGTGACTTTCACATGTACATACTGTTAGAGATAGTCTGGTAACTTTCACATATACATACTCTTAGAGATAGTCTGGTGATGTTCTTGTAGACAGTCTGGTAATGTTGTTGTCGACAGCCTGGTAATATTGTTGTAGATAGTCTGGTAATGTTGTTGTAGAAGTCTGGTAATGTCGTTGTAGAGAGACTGGTAATGTTGTTGTCGACAGTCTGGTAATATTGTTATAGACAGTCTGGTAATGTTGTTGTGAACAGTCTGGTAATATTGTTGTAGAGAGTCTGGTAATGTTGTTGTAGACAGTCTGGTAATATTGTAGTAGACAGACTGGTAATATTGTTGTAGAGAGTCTGGTAATGTTGTTGTAGACAGTCTGGTAATGTTGTTATAGACAGTCTGGTAATGTTGTTGTAGACAGTCTGGTAATATTGTTGTAGACAGTCTGGTAATGTTGTTGTAGACAGTCTGGTAATGTTGTTATAGACAGTCTGGTAATATTGTAGTAGACAGTCTGGTAATATTGTTGTAGACAGTCTGGTAATGTTGTTGTAGACAGTCTGGTAATGTTATTATAGACAGTCCGGTAATATTGTTGCAGACAGTCTGGTAATGTTGTTATAGACAGTCTGGTAATATTGTTGTAGACAGTCTGGTAATATTGTTGTAGACAGTCTGGTAATGTTGTTATAGACAGTCTGGTAATGTTGTTATAGACAGTCTGGTAATATTGTTGTAGACAGTCTGGTAATGTTGTTACAGACAGTCCGGTAATATTGTTGTAGACAGTCTGGTAATATTGTTGTAGACAGTCTGGTAATGTTGTTGTAGACAGTCTGGTAATATTGTTGTAGACAGTCTGGTAATATTGTTATAGACGGTCTGGTAATACTGTTGTAGACAGTCTAGTAATGTTGTTGTAGACAGTCTGGTAATGTTCTGGTAGACAGTCGGATAATGTTGTTATAGACAGTCTGGTAATATTGTAGTTGACAGTCTGGTAATATTGTTGTAGACAGTCTGGTAATGTTGTTGTAGACAGTCTGGTAATGTTGTTATAGACAGTCTGGTAATGTTGTTGTAGACAGTCTGGTAATATTCTTGTAAAGAGTCTGGTAATGTTATTATAGACAGTCTGATAATGTTGTTGTACACAGTCTGGTAATGATGTTGTGGACAGTCTGGTAATGTTGTTGTAAACAGTCTCTTAATATTGTTGTAAACAGTCTGGTAATGTTGTTATAGACAGTCTGGTAATGTTGTTACAGACAGTCTGGTAATATTGTTGTAGACAGTCTGGTAATGTTGTTGTAGACAGTCTGGTAATATTCTTGTAAAGAGTCTAGTAATGTTGTTGTAGACAGTCTGATAATGTTGTTGTACACAGTCTGGTAATGTTGTTATAGACAGTCTGGAAATATTGTTGTAGACAGTCTGGTAATATTGTTGTAGACAGTCTGGTAATGTTGTACCAGACAGTCTGGTATTATTCTTGTAGACAGTCTGGTAATGTTGTTGTAGACAGTCTGGTAATATTGTTGTAGACAGTCTGGTAATGTTGTTATAAAGAGTCTGGTGATATTGTTGTAGACAGTCTGGTAATGATGTTGTGGACAGTCTGGTAATGTTGTTGTAAACAGTCTATTAATATTGTTGTAGACAGTCTGGTAATGTTGTTATAGACAGTCTGGTAATGTTGTTACAGACAGTCTGGTAATATTGTTGTAGACAGTCTGGTAATGTTGTTGTAGACAGTCTGGCAATGTTGTTATAAACAGTCTGGTAATATTGTTGTAGAGAGTCTGGTAATGTTGTTATAGACAGTCTGGTAATGTCGTTGTAAAGAGTCCGGTAATATTGTTGTTGTCGACAGTCTGGTAATGTTGTTATAGACAGTCTGGTAATGTTGTTGTAGACAGTCTGGTAATATTGCTTGTTGTAACGATACAGTCTGGTAACGTTCCTGGCAGACAGTCTGGTAATGTTGTTATAGACAGTCTGGTAATATTGTTGTAGACAGTCTGGTAATGTTGTTGCAGACAGTCTGGTAATATTGTTGTAGACAGTCTGGTAATAGACAGTCTGGTAATGTTGTTGTAGACAGTCTGGTAATGTTGTTATAGACAGTCTGGTAATATTGTTGTAGACAGTCTGGTAATGTTGTTGTAGACAGTCTGGTAATGTTGTTGTAAACAGTCTGGTAATGTTGTTGTAGACAGTCTGGTAATATTGTTGTCGACAGTCTGGTAATATTGTTGTAGACAGTCATGAAATGGTGTTATAGACAGTCTGGTAATATTGTTGTAGACAGTCTGGTAATGTTGTTCCAGACAGTCTGGTAATATTGTTGTAGACAGTCTGGTAATGTTGTTGTAGACAGTCTGGTAATATTGTTGTAGACAGTCTGGTAATGTTGTTATAAAGAGTCTGGTGATATTGTTGTAGACAGTCTGGTAATGATGTTGTGGACAGTCTGGTAATGTTGTTGTAAACAGTCTGTTAATATTGTTCTAGACAGTCTGGTAATGTTGTTATAGACAGTCTGGTAATGCTTGTTTTGCAGACAGTCTGGTAATATTGTTGTAGACAGTCTGGTAATATTGTTGTCGACAGTCTGGTAATATTGTTGCAGACAGTCTGGTAATGGTGTTATAGACAGTCTGGTAATATTGTTGCAGACAGTCTGGTAATGTTGTTGCAGACAGTCTGGTAATATTGTTGCAGACAGTCTGGTAATATTGTTATAGACAGTCTGGTAATATTGTTGCAGACAGTCTGGTAATGCTTGTTGTGAACAGTCTGGTAATATTGTTGCAGACAGTCTGGTAATGTTGTTGCAGACAGTCTGGTAATATTGTTGTAGACAGTCTGGTAATGCTGTTGCAGACAGTCTGGTAATGTTGTTATAGACAGTCTGGTAAAATATTGTTGTAGACAGTCTGGTAATGTTGTTGTAGACAGTCTGGTAATATTGTTGTCGACAGTCTGGTAATATTGTTGTCGACAGTCTGGTAATATTGTTGCAGACAGTCTGGTAATGTTGTTGTAGACAGTATGGTAATATTGTTGTAGACAGTCTGGTAATATTGTTGTCGACAGTCTGGTAATATTGTTATAGACAGTCTGGTAATGTTGTTGTAGACAGTCTGGTAATGTTGTTGTAGACAGTCTGGTAATATTGTTGTAAAGAGTCTGGTAATGTTGTTGTAGACAGTCTGATAATGTTGTTGTACACAGTCTGGTAATGTTGTTGTGGACAGTCTGGTAATTTTGTTATAGACAGTCTGGTAATATTGTTGTAGACAGTCTGGTAATGTTGTTGCAGACAGTCTGGTAATGTTGTTCCAGACAGTCTGGTATTATTGTTGTAGACAGTCTGGTAATGTTGTTGTAGACAGTCTGGTAATATTGTTGTAGACAGTCTGGTAATGTTGTTATAGACAGTCTGGTAATGTTGTTGTAGACAGTCTGGTAATATTGTTGCAGACAGTCTGGTAATGTTGTTGTAGACAGTCTGGTAATGTAATGTCTGGTAATATTGTTGTAGACAGTCTGGTAATATTGTTGTAGACAGTCTGGTAATATTGTTGTCGACAGTCTGGTAATATTGTTGCAGACAGTCTGGGAATGTTGTTAGAGACAGTCTGGTAATGTTGTTGTAGACAGTCAGGTAATGTTGTTGTAGACAGTCTGGTAATATTGTTGTAGACAGTCTGGTAATATTGTTGTAGACAGTCTGGTAATTGTTGTAGACAGTCTGGTAATGTTGTTGTAGACAGTCTGGTAATGTTGTTGCAGACAGTCTGGCAATGTTGTTATAAACAGTCTGGTAATATTGTTGTAGACAGTCTGGTAATGTTGTTACAGACAGTCCGGTAATGTCGTTGTAGAGAGTCCGGTAATGTTGTTGTCGACAGTCTGGTAATATTGTTATAGACAGTCTGGTAATGTTGTTGTGAACAGTCCGGTAATCTGTTGTAACAGTCTGGTAATGTGTTGTAGACAGTCCGGTAATGTTGTTGTAGACAGTCTGGTAATGTTGTTTATAGACAGTCTGGTAATATTGTTGCAGACAGTCTGGCAATATATTGTTGCAGACAGTCCGGTAATAGTTGTTGCAGACAGTCTGGTAATGTTGTTCTGGTAATATGTTGTGACAGTCTGGTAATGTTGTCAGTCGGTAATATTGTTGCAGACAGTCTGGTAATGTTGTTGTAGACAGTCTGGTAATGTTGTTTTGTAGACAGTCTGGTAATATTGTTGTAGACAGTCTGGTAATATTGTTGTAGACAGTCTGGTAATGTTGTTGTGACAGTCTGGTAATATTGTTGCAGACAGTCTGGAAAAGCTGACAGTCTGGTAATATTGTTGTAGACAGTCTGGTAATATGTTGTTATAGACAGTCTGGTAATATTGTTGTAGACAGTCTGGTAATGTTGTTATAGACAGTCTGGTAATATTGTTGTAGACAGTCTGGTAATGTTGTTGTAGACAGTCTGGTAATATTGTTGTAGACAGTCTGGTAATGTTGTTGCAAACAGTCTGGTAATGTTGTTGAGACAGTCCGGTAATGTTGTCTGGTAAATTTATAGACAGTCTGGTAATATTGTTGCAGACAGTCTGGTAATATTGTTACAGACAGTCTGGTAATGTTGTTGTAGACAGTCTGGTAATATTGTTGCAGACAGTCTGGTAATATTGTTGCAGACAGTCTGGTAATGTTGTTGTCAGACAGTCTGGTAATATTGTTGCAGACAGTCTGGTAATGTTGTTGCAGACAGTCAGGTAATATTGTTGCAGACAGTCTGGTAATGTTGTTGTAGACAGTCTGGTAATATTGTTGCAGACAGTCTGGTAACATTGTTGCAGACAGTCTGGTAATATTGTTGCAGACAGTCTGGTAATGTTGTTGTAGACAGTCTGGTAATGTTGTTGTAGACAGTCTGGTAATGTTGTTATAGTAGACAGTCTGGTAATATTGTTGTAGACAGTCTGGTAATGTTGTTGTCGACAGTCTGGTAATATTGTTGTAGACAGTCTGGTTATTGTTATAGACAGTCTGGTAATGTTTGTTGTAGCCAGTTGTTGTTGAGACAGTCTGGTAATAATTGTTGCAGACAGTCTGGTAATATTGTTGTTGAGACAGTCTGGTAATATTGTTGTAGACAGTCTGGCAATATTGTTGTTGCAGACAGTCTGGTAATGCAATTGTGACAGTCTGGTAATGCTGTTATAGACAGTCTGGTAATATTGTTGTAGACAGTCTGGTAATATTGTTGTCGACAGTCTGGTAATATTGTTATAGACAGTCTGGTAATGTTGTTGTAGACAGTCTGGTAATATTGTTATAGACAGTCTGGTAATGTTGGTTGTTGTAGACAGTCTGGCAATATTGTTGCAGACAGTCTGGCAATATTGTTGTAATGATTCCATGGAAACAGTCTGGTAATGTTGTTGTAGACAGTCTGGTAATATTGTTGCAGACAGTCCGGTAATGTTGTTGTAGACAGTCTGGTAATGACTGTTCTGGTAGACAGTCTGGTAATGCTGTTGCAGACAGTCTGGTAATGTTGTTGTAGACAGTCTGGTAATGTTGTTGTAGACAGTCTGGTAATTTGTTGCAGACAGTCTGGTAATATTGTTATTCTGGTAGACAGTCTTGCAGTAATATTGTTGCAGACAGTCTGGTAATGTTGTTTGGCAGACAGTCTGGTAATGTTGTTGTAAAGAGTCTGGTAATGTGGTAATGTTGTTGGCAATAGTCTGGTAATATTGTTATAGACAGTCTGGTAATGCTGTTGTGAACAGTCTGGTAATATTGTTGCAGACAGTCTGGTAATGTTGTTGTAGACAGTCTGGTAATGTTGTTGCAGACAGTCTGGCAAATGTTGTTATAGACAGTCGGGTAATATTGTTGCAGACAGTCTGGTAATGTTGTTATAGACAGGCTGGTAATGCTGTTACCACAGTCTGGTAATATTGTTGCAGACAGTCTGGTAATATTGTTGCAGACAGTCTGGTAATGCGTTGCAGTAGACAGTCTGGTAATGTTGTTATAGACAGTCTGGTAATATTGTTGTAGACAGTCTGGTAATGTTGTTGTAGACAGTCTGGTAATATTGTTGTAGACAGTCTGGTAATATTGTTGTAGACAGTCTGGTAATATTGCTGTAGACAGTCCGCATGTTGTTGTAGACAGTCTGGTAATATTGTTGCAGACAGTCCTGGTAATGTTGTTGCTAATATTGGCAGACAGTCTGGTAATATTGTTAATGTTGTTATAGACAGTCTGGTACAGTCTGGCAATGTTGTAGACAGTCCGGCAATATTGTTGGAGACAGTCTGGTAATGCAGACAGTCTGGTAATGTTGTTGCAGACAGTCCGGCAATATTGTTTGTTATAGACAGTCTGGTAATATTGTTGTAGACAGTCCGGTAATATTGTTGTAGACAGTCTGGTAATGTTGTTGCAGACAGTCTGGTAATGTTGTTGTAGACAGTCTGGTAATATTGTTGTCTGTAATATTGTTGTAGACAGTCTGGTAATGTTGTTGTAGACAGTCTGGTAATATTGTTGCAGACAGTCTGGTAATATTGTTCTAGACAGTCTGGTAATATTGTTGTAGACAGTCTGGTAATATTGCTTGTAACAGACAGTCTGGTAATATTGTTGTAGACAGTCTGGTAATGTTGTTGTAGACAGTCTGGTAATATTGTTGTAGACAGTCTGGTAATATTGTTGTAAACAGTCTGTAGTAATGTTGTTTGTAGACAGTCTGGTAATATTGTTGTAGACAGTCTGGTAATATTGTTGTTGACAGTCTGGTAATATTGTTGTCGACAGTCTGGTAATGTTGTTGTAGACAGTCTGGTAATATTGTTGTAGACAGTCTGGTAATATTGTTGTAGACAGTCTGGTAATGTTGTTGCAGACAGTCTGGTAATGTTGTTGTCAGACAGTCTGGTAATGTTGTTTTGTGGACAGTCTGGTAATATTGTTGTAGACAGTCTGGTAATGTTGTTGCAGACAGTCTGGCAATATTGTTGCAGACAGTCTGGTAATGTTGTTGTCAGACAGTCTGGTAATATTGTTGCAGACAGTCTGGTAAAGTTGTTACAGAAAGTCTGGCAACATTGTTGTGACAGTCTGGTAATATTGTAATTTGTCGACAGTAGCAGTACAGTCATTATTGTTTGTAGACAGTCTGGTAATGCTATTATTGTAGACAGTCTGGTAATATTGTTGTAGACAGTCTGGCAATATTGGAACAGTCTGGTAATGTTGTTGCAGACAGTCCGGTAATATTGTTGTAGACAGTCTGGTAATACTTGTTGCAGACAGTCCGGATAATGTTGTTGCAGACAGTCCGGTAATGTTGTTGCAGACAGTCTGGTAATATTTGTTTGTCGGACAGTCTGGTAATGTTGTTGTTGACAGTCTGGTAACATTGTTTTGTAGACAGTCTGGTAATATTGTGTAGACAGTCTGGTAAATGTTGTTGACAGAACAGTCTGGTAATATTGTTGCAGACAGTCTGGTAATGTTGTTGTAGACAGTCTGGTAATGTTGTTGTAGACAGTCTGGTAATGTTGTTGTAAACAGTCTGGTAATATTGTTGTAGACAGTCTGGTAATGTTGTTGTAGACAGTCTGGTAATGTTGTTACAGACAGTCTGGTAATATTGTTGTAGACAGTCTGGTAATATTGTTGTAAACAGTCTGGTAATGTTGTTGTAGACAGTCTGGTAATATTGTTATAGACAGTCTGGCAATGTTGTTGTTAAGCATTGCCAAGTCTCCGGTAATATTGTTGTAGACAGTCTGGTAATGTTGTTGAGACAGTCTGGTAATGTTGTTATAGACAGTCTGTTGTTGTTGAAGACAGTCTGGTAATATTGTTGTAGACAGTCTGGTAATGTTGTTTGTAGACAGTCTGGTAATATTGTTGTAGACAGTCTGGTAATGTTGTTGTAGACAGTCTGGTAATATTGTTGTAGACAGTCTGGTAATATTGTTGTAGACAGTCTGGTAATGTTGTTATTGACAGTCTGGTAATGTTGTTGGTAGACAGTCTGGTAATGTTGTTGCAGACAGTCTGGTAATATTGTTACAGACAGTCTGGTAATACCACAGTTGTAGACAGTCTGGTAATGTTGTTGTAGACAGTCTGGTGGCATGTTGTTGTAGACAGTCTGTGTGTAATATTGTTGTAGACAGTCTGGTATTTGTGTGTAGACAGTCTGGTAATGTTGTTGCAGACAGTCTGGTAATGTCTGTTGTGAGACAGTCTGGTAAGCCATTGTTGTAAACAGTCCGGTAATATTGTTGTAGACAGTCTGGTAATGTTGTTGTAGACAGTTGGTAGACAGTCTGGTAATATTGTTGCAGAGACAGTCTGGTACATTGTTGCAGACACCCTGTTGTAAGACAGTCCGGTAATATTGCTTGTAGACAGTCTGGTAATGTTGTTGTAGACAGTCTGGTAATATTGTTTGTAGACAGTCTGGTAATATTGTTGTGGCAGACAGTCTGGTAATGTTGTTAATAAACAGTCTGGTAATATTGTTTGTGTAGACAGTCTGGTAATAGTATTTGTCAAACAGTCTGGTAATATTGTTGTAGACAGTTTGGTAATGCTTGTTATGTCGACAGTCTGGTAATATTGTTATAGACAGTCTGGTAATATTGTTGTTGTAGACAGTCTGGTAATGTATTTGTAGACAGTCTGGTAGTATTGTTTGCAGACAGTCTGGTAATATTGTTGTAGACAGTCTGAAGTAATATTTGTTGTAGACAGTCTGGTAATATTGTGGTAGACAGTCTGGTAATGGTGTTATATACAGTCTAGTAGTGTGGTGGAGACAGTCTGGTAATATTGTTATGCAGACAGTCTGGTAATATTGTTGTTGACAGTCTGGTAATATTGTTGTAGACAGTTGGTAATATTGTTGTAGACAGTCTAGTAATGTTGTTTATAAACAGTCTGGTAATATTGTTGAGTCTGGTAGACAGTCTGGTAATATTGTTTGTAAACAGTTGGTAGACAGTCTGTTGTAATACCAATTGTTGTAGACAGTCTGGTAATATTATTTGTACAAACAGTCTGGTAATGTTGTTATAGACGGTCACCAATGGTAACATTGTTTGGCAGACAGTCTGGTAATATTGTTGGTAGACAGTCTGGAATGTATATTGTTGGTGTTATAGACAGTCTGGTAATGTTATTCTGTAGACAGTCTGGTAATATTGTTGTTGTAGACAGTCTGGTAATATTGTTTATAAAGACAGTCTGGTAATGTTGTTGTAGACAGTCTGGTAATATTGTTGTAGACAGTCTGGTAATATTGTTGTAGACAGTCTGGTAACGGTTGTTGTAGACAGTCTGGTAATATTGTTGTAGACAGTCTGGTAATATTTGTTGTAGACAGTCTGGTAATATTGTTATAGACAGTCCGGTAATGTTATTTGTAGACAGTCTGATAATAGCGTTATTTGCAGACAGTCTGGCAATGTTGTTGTAAACAGTCCGGTAATATTGTTTGTAGACATTCTGGCAATACTGTTGTTGTAGACAGTCTGGTAATATTGTTATAGACAGTCTGGTAATATTGTTGTAGACAGTCTGGTAATGTATTTGTAGACAGTCTGGTAATGTTGTTATATAGACAGTCTGGTAATGCTGTTGTAGACAGTCTGGTAACATTGTTGCAGACAGTCTGGCAATATTGTTGTAAACTGTCTGGTAATATTGTTGTAGACAGTCTGGTAATATTGTTGCAGACAGTCCGGTAATATTGTTGTACAGACAGTCTGGTAATGTTGTTACAGACAGTCTGGCAATGTTATTTGTAGACAGTCTGGTAATATTGTTGTAGACAGTCTGGTAATATTGTTGTGAGACAGTCTGGTAATATTGTGGTCGAACAGTCGGGTAATATTGTTATAAGACAGTCTGGCGAAATTGTTGTTGTAGTCTGGTAATATTGTTGTAGACAGTCTGGTAATATTATTTGTAGACAGTCTGGTAGCAATATTTGTCACGACAGTCTGGTAATGTTGTTCCAGACAGTCTGGTATTGTGTTGTGAGCAGAACTCTGGTAATATTGTTGTAGACAGTCTGGTAATATTGTTGTAGACAGTTTGGTAATGTTGTTATAAAAGAGTCTGGTGATATTGTTGTAGACAGTCTGGTAATATTGTTGTACACAGTCTGAGTATTATTTTGTAAACAGTCTAGTAATGTTGTTGTAGACATCTAGTATATTATTTGTAGACAGTCTGGTATTATTATTTGTAACAGTCTGGTAATATTGTTTGGTAGACAGTCCTGGTAATGTTGTTATAGACAGTCTGGTAATGTTGTTATAGACAGTCCGGTATTGTTGTTGCAGACAGTCTGGCAATATTGT
>NW_027467777.1:10480638-10524519 GCF_004210375.1 Tachypleus tridentatus | reverse complement strand
TTTAGACTGGTGGTTTTAATCGTTTCTAGAATCAATTTGCTTGTTTTAAACTGTTTTTTATGCTGTTTTCAACTGTTTTACAAGAATTCTTGTCTTTAGACTGTTTTTAAACGTTTCTAGTCTCAATATGCGTGTTTATACAGTGTATTTATGCAGTTTTCACCGTTTTACAAGTATTCGTGTCCTAAATCTCTTTTTTGTCTTTAATTTCTTTTTTTTAAACTGTGCATTTATGCTGTGTGTTCTCCGTTTTACAAAAATTCGACTTTAGACCGGTTTTAAGCGTTTCTCCCTCTAATTTTTACAGTGTATTTATGTTGTTTTCAAAGTTTTACAAAATTGAATTTTAGACTGGTTTTAAAGGTTTCTTACTTCAAATTTCTACATCTGTTTTGATGCATGTTTTTCAAAAGTTTTACAAAAATTCGTCTTTAGACCGGTTTTAAGCGTTTCTGCTCCTCAAATTTCTACACTATTTTGATGCTGTTTCCAGCTTTTGAATTCTTCAGTTCTAAATCTCTTTTATCTTAATTTTTTTTACACTGTATCATATTGCTTCTCTCTCCGTGTTTTTTCTTCACTGTTTTACAAGAATTCGTCTTTTTAGACCGGTTTTATTAGTTTCTATTCACATTTCCCTGGTTTTACACTGTTTTATGGTGTTTCCAGCGTTTTAGAAGAATTCTTCTTTAGACTTGTTTTTAAGCGTTTCTAGTCTCAATTTCCTTGTCTGTTTATGATGTTTTCACTGTTTTACAAGAATTCGTCTTTAGACCGTTATAAGCGTTTCTCCTCTCAATTTTATACAGTGTATTTATGCTGTTCTTTCAACGTTTAAAAAAAAAAAAAATTGAATTTAGACTGGTTTTTAGCGTTTCTGCTCTCAAATTTCTCATTACACTGTTTTGATGTTGTTTCCAGCTTTTAGAAGAATTTTCTTTAGACTGGTTTTAAGCTGTTTCATGTCTCAATTTGTATGTTTTACCACTGTTTTATCCTTTTTTCACCATTTTTACTAGAATTCGTCTCTTTAGACCGGTTTTAATAGTTTCTATTCACATATCCCTGGTTTTTACACTGTTTTATGCTGTTTCCAGCGTTTTAGAAGAATTCTTCTTTTAGACTTGTTTTGCTGTTTCTAGTCTCAATTTCCTTGTCGTTTTATGATGTTTTCACTGTTTTACAAGAATTGTCTTTTAGACTGGTTATGTTTCTTCCTCTAAATTTTAAACAGTGTATTTATGCTGTTTTCAACGTTTTACAAAAAATTTGAATTTTAGACTGGTTTTAAGCTCTTTTACAGTGTATTTATGTTGTTTTCACTGTTTTACTGTTTAAATCTGTCTTTTAGACTGTTTTTTAAACGTTTCTAGTCTCAATTTATGTGTTTTTACACTGTATTTATGCAGTTTTCACTGTTTTACAAGAATTCGTCTTTAGACCGGTTATAAGCGTTTCTTCCTTTAAATTTACACAGTGTTTTTATGTTGTTTTCAACGTTTTACAAAACATTTGAATTTTAGACTGGTTTTAAGTTGGTTTTTCAGTGTATTTATGTTTTTTTTTCAACTGTTTTACAAGAATTCTGTCTTTTAGACTGTTTTTAAACGTTTCTAGTCTCAATTTGCGTGTGTTTTACAGTGTATTTATGCAGTTTTCACCGTTTTTACAAGTATTTCTAGTGTCCTAAATCTCTTTTTATCTTAATTTCTTTTTAAACTTGCATTTATGTTGTTTCTCCGTTTTAGAAAAAATTCGATTTTATACCCATTTTTAGCGTTTCTTTTCCTTAATTTTACACTGTATTTATGCTGTTTTCAACGTTTTACAAAATTCTTCTTTAGACTTGTTTTAAGCGTTTCTAGTCTCAATTTCTCGTTGTCGTTTTATGATGTTTTCAGCTGTTTTACAAGAATCTGTCTTTTAGACCTGGTTATGTTGCTTCTCCCTAATTTTACAGTTTTATGTTGTTTTGTTTTTTACAAAAATTCTTCTTTTAAACGGTTTTAAGTGTTTTAGTCTCAAATTTTAGGTTTTACAGTCTTTTAATGTTGTTTTTACTGTTTTACAAATATATTTTTAGACCGGTTTTAAATCTGTTTCTATCTCAATTTCCTTGTTTTTACGTTTTACTGCATTTATGTTTCTCCGTTTTAGAAGAATTTGTCCTTTAGGACTGTTTTTATGTTTTTTCACCCTGTTTTACAAGAATTGCTTTTAGACTGGTTTTAATGTTTCTATTCACATTTCCTAGTTTTTTACACTGTTTAATGCTGTTTCCAGTTTTAGGTTTCTAGTATAATTTTTCTTTTAGACGGTTTTAATCTGTTTCTAGAATCAATTTGTTTGTTTTAAAACTGTTTTATGCTGTTTTCACTGTTTTATTAAGAATTGTCTTTTTTACACTGTTTTTAAACGTTTCTAGTCTCAATTTGCGTGTTTATACACTGTATTTATGCAGTTTTCACCTGTTTTACAAGTATTCGTGTCCTAAATCTCTTTTATCTTACTTTCCCTTTTTAAACTGCATTTATGTTGTGTTCTCCGTTTTACAAAAATTCTGACTTTTAGACTGGTTTTAAGCGTTTCTCCTCTCAATTTTACAGTGTATTTATGTTGTTTTCAAAGTTTTACAAAATTGAATTTTAGACCGGTTTTAGCGTTTCTGCTTTCAAATTTCTACACTGTTTTATGCTGTTTTCACTGTTTTACAAGAATTGTCTTTAGACCGGTTTTAGCGTTTCTTGTCTCAAATTTTTTACACTGTTTTGATGTTGTTTCCAGCTTTTAGAAGAATTCTTCTTTTGGGTTTTGTTGCTTTCTAGTATCAATTTGTATTGTTTTTAAACTGTTTTATGTTGTTTTCACTGTTTTACAAGAATTCGTCTTAGACTGTTTTAAACGTTTCTAGTCTCAATTTGCGTGTTTATACAGTGTATTTATGCAGTTTTCACCGTTTTACAAGAATTCGTGTCCTTAAACGTTTTATCTTAATTTCTTTTTACACTGTATTTATGCTGTTTTCTCCGTTTTAGAAGAATTCGTGTCCTTTAGACTGTTTTATAAGTTTTTTCACCTGTTTTACAAGAATTCGTCTTGTGTTCTAGACTGGTTTTATTAGTTTCTATATTTTTACATTTCCCCTGGTTTTACACTGTTTTATGGTGTTTTCAACGTTTTAGAAGAATTCTTCTTTAGACTTGTTTTAAACGTTTCTAGTCTCAATTTCCTTTTGTCGTTTATGATGTTTTCACTTGTTTTACAAGAATTCTGTCTTTTTAGACCGGTTATAAGCGTTTCTCCCTCTCAATTTTACACAGTGCTGTTTTCAACGTTTTTAAAAAATTCGAATTTTAGACCGGTTTTAAGGTTTTGCTCAATTTTAGGTTTTTACACTGTTTTGATGTTGTTTCCAGCTTTTAGAAGAATTCTTCTTTAGACGGTTTTAAAGCGTTTCTAGTCTCAATTTTAGGTTTTTACAGTGCTTTAATGCTGTTTTTACTGTTTTAGAAAATATATTTGTTTTTAAATCTGTTTTATCTCAATTTCCTTGTTTTACACTGCATTTATGCTGTTTTTCCGTTTTTAGTTAGAATTCTGTTCTTTTTAGACTGTTTTATGTTTTTTCCACCGTTTTACAAGAATTCGTTTTTAGACCGGTTTTAATAGTTTCTAGAATCAATTTGTTTGTTTTAAACTGTTTTATGCTGTTTTCACTGTTTTACAAGAATTCGTCTTTTAGACTGTTTTTAAACGTTTCTAGTCTCAATTTGCGTGTTTATACAGTGTATTTATGCAGCTTTCACCGTTTTACAAGTATTCGTGTTCTAAATCTCTTTTATCTTAATTTCTTTTTTTTACACTGCATTTATGTTGCTTTTCTCCGTGTTTTTCACCGTTTTACAAGAATTCGTCTTTAGACCGGTTTTATTAGTTTCTATTCACATTTCCCTGGTTTTTACACTGTTTTATGGTGTTTCCAGCGTTTTAGAAGAATTCTTCTTTAGACTTGTTTTAAACGTTTCTAGTCTCAATTTCCTTGTCGTTTATGATGTTTTCACTGTTTTACAAGAATCTGTCTTTAGACCGGTTATATGCGTTTATCCTCTCAATTTTACACAGTGTATTGATGCTGTTTTCAACGTTAAAAAAAAAAAATTGAATTTTAGACCGGTTTTTAGCGTTTCTGCCTCAAATTTCTACACTGTTTTGATGTTGTTTCCAGCTTTTAGAAGAATTCTTCTTTTAGACGGGTTTTAAGCGTTTCTAGTCTCAATTTGTATGTTTTTTTTACCAGTGTTTTATGCTTTTTTTCACCATTTTACTAGAATTTGTCTTTAGACCGGTTTTAATAGTTTCTATTCACATTTCCCTGGTTTTACACTGTTTTATGGTGTTTCCAGCGTTTTAGAAGAATTCTTCTTTTAGACTTGTTTTAAGCGTTTCTAGTCTCAATTTCCTTTGTCGTTTATGATGTTTTCACTGTTTTACAAGAATTCGTCTTTAGACCGGTTATGTTGTTTCTCCCTCAATTTTAAACAGTGTATTTATGCTGTTTTCAAGGTTTTACAAAAATTTGAATTTTAGACTGGTTTTAAGCCTTTTACAGTGTATTTATGTTGTTTTCAACTGTTTTACAAAAATTGTCTTTTAGACTGTTTTAAACGTTTCTAGTCTCAATTTGTGTTTTACAGTGTATTTATGCAGTTTTCTCTCTTGTTTTACAAGAATTGTATTTTAGACTGGTTATAAGTTGTTTCTCCTTTAAATTTTACACAGTGTTTTATGCTGTTTTCAACGTTTTACAAACATTTGAATTTTAGACTGGTTTTAAGTGTTTTCAGTGTATTTATGCTTTTTTCAATTGTTTTACAAGAATTGTTTTTAGACTGTTTTAAACGTTTCTAGTCTCAATTTATGTGTTTTTACAGTGTATTTATGCAGTTTTAACTGTTTTACAAGTATTCGTGTCCTAAATCTCTTTTATCTTAATTTCTTTTAAACTGCATTTATGCTGTGTTTCCGTTTTAGAAAAATTCGACTTTTATACCATTTTTTAGCGTTTCTTTCTCAATTTTTACAGTGTATTCATGCTGTTTTCAACGTTTTAGAAAAATTCTTCTTTTAGACTTGTTTTAGCTGTTTCTAGTCTCAATTTCCTTGTCGTTTATGATGTTTTCAATTGTTTTACAAGAATCTGTCTTTAGACCGGTTTTATGCTGTTTCTCCTCTCAATTTTACAGTGTATTTATGTTGTTTTCATTGTTTTACAAAAAATTCTTCTTTAAACGGGTTTTAAGCTGTATTTAGTCTCAATTTTAGGTTTTACAGTCTTTAATGTTGTTTTTTACCTGTTTTACAAATATATTTTGTGTTTTAAATCTGTTTTATCTCAATTTCCTTGTTTTTTTACACTGCATTTATGCTGCTTTCTCCGTTTTAGAAGAATCTTGTCCTTTAGACTGTTTTTTTATGTTTTTTCACCTGTTTTACAAGAATTCGTTTTTAGACCGGTTTTAATAGTTTCTATTCACATTTCCCTAGTTTTACACTGTTTAATGCTGTTTCCAGCTTTTACAAGAATTTTTCTTTTAGACGGGTTTTAATCGTTTCTAGAATCAATTTGTTTGTTTTAAAACTGTTTTATGTTGTTTTCACTGTTTTACAAGAATTCGTCTTTTAGACTGTTTTAAACGTTTCTAGTCTCAATTTGCGTGTTTATACAGTGTATTTATGCAGTTTTCACCGTTTTACAAGTATTCGTGTCCTAAATCTCTTTATCTTAATTTCTTTTTAAACTGCATTTATGCTGTGTTCTCCGTTTTACAAAAATTCTGACTTTAGACCGGTTTTAAGCGTTTCTCCTCTAATATTTACAGTGTATTTATGCTGTTTTCAAAGTTTTCCAAAAATTCGAATTTTAGACCGGTTTTTAGCGTTTCTGCTTTCAAATTTCTACACTGTTTTGATGCTGTTTTCAAAGTTTTACAAAATTCTGTCTTTTTTAGACTGGTTTTAATTGTTTCTATTCATTTCCCTTTCTAAGTTTTTATAACTGTTTTATGGTGTTTCCAGCTTTTAGAAGAATTCTTCTTTAGACTGGTTTTAATCGTTTCTAGTTTCAATTTGTTTGTTTTAAACTGTTTTAACTTTTAACTTTTTCTCTCCGTTTTAGAAGAATTCGTCCTTTAGACTGTTTTATGTTTTTTTCACCGTTTTACAAGAATTCGTCTTTTAGACCGGTTTTAATAGTTTCTATTCACATTTCCCTGGTTTTTACACTGTTTTCTGGTGTTTCCAGCGTTTTAGAAGAATTCTTCTTTTAGACGGGTTTTAATTGTTTCTAGTATCAATTTGCTTGTTGTTAAACTGTTTTATGCTGTTTTCACCGTTTTACAAGAATTCGTCTTTTAGACTGTTTTTAAACGTTTCTAGTCTCAATTTGCGTGTTTTACAGTGTATTTATGCAGTTTTCACCGTTTTACAAGTATTCTGTGTCCTAAATCTCTTTTATCTTAATTTCTTTTTTAAACTGCATTTATGCTGTGTTCTCCGTTTTACAAAAATCTGACTTTATACCGGTTTTGCTGTTTCTCCTCTAATTTTTACAGTGTATTTATGTTGTTTTCAAAGTTTTACAAAATTCTGAATTTTAGACCGGTTTTTTAAGCGTTTCTGCTCTCAAATTTCTTACACTGTTTTGATGTTGTTTTCAACGTTTTACAAAAATTCGAACTTTAGACCGGTTTTTAGCGTTTCTGCTCTCAAATTTCTACACTATTTTGATGCTGTTTCCAGCTTTTTAGAAGAATTCTTCTTTTTGGGATTTAAGCGTTTCTAGTGTCAATTTGTATGTTTTTTTTCACCATTTTACTAGAATTCGTCGTTTAATTTTTGGTTTAAAGGTTTCAAGTTTTATTTCGCTGGTTTTTTTAAACTGTTTTATGCTGTTTTCACTGTTTTACAAGAATTCGTCTTTAGACTGTTTTAAACGTTTCTAGTCTCAATTTGCGTGTTTATACAGTGTATTTATGCAGTTTTCACCGTTTTACAAGTATTCGTGTTCTAAATTTCTTTTATCTTAATTTCTTTTTTACACTGCATTTATGCTGCTTTCTCCGTTTTAGAAGAATCTGTCCTTAGACTGTTCTTATGTTTTTTCACCGTTTTACAAGAATTCGTCTTTTAGACCGGTTTTATTAGTTTCTATTCACATTTCCCTGGTTTTACACTGTTTTATGGTGTTTCCAGCGTTTTAGAAGAATTCTTCTTTAGACTTGTTTTAAGCGTTTCTAGTCTCAATTTCCTTGTCGTTTATGATGTTATCACTGTTTTACAAGAATTCTGTCTTTAGACCGGTTATAAGCGTTTCTCCTCTAAATTTTAAACAGTGTATTTATGCTGTTTTCAACGTTTTACAAAAAATTTGAATTTTAGACTGGTTTTAAGCCTTTTACAGTGTATTTATGTTGTTTTCACCGTTTTACAAAAAATCTGTCTTTTAGACTGTTTTTAAACGTTTCTAGTCTCAATTTGCGTGTTTTACAGTGTATTTATGCAGTTTTCACTGTTTTACAAGTATTCGTGTCCTAAATCTCTTTTATCTTAATTTCTTTTAAACTGCATTTATGTTGTGTTCTCCGTTTTACAAAAATTCGACTTTTATACCGGTTCCAAGCGTTTCTCCTCTAAATTTTTACAGTGTATTTATGCTGTTTTCAAAGTTTTACAAAAATTAGAATTTTAGACCGGTTTTTAGCATTTCTGCTCTCAAATTTCTACACTGTTTGATGCTGTTTCCAGCTTTTTAGAAGAATTATTCTTTTTGGGTTTTAAGCGTTTCTAGTGTCAATTTGTATGTTTTTACAAGTGTTTCATGCTGTTTTCATCTTTTTACTAGAATTCGTCTTTTAATTTCGGGTTTAAAGGTTTCTAGTTTCATTTCGCTGGTTTTTACACTGTTTAATGCTGTTTCCAGCTGTTTAGAAGAATTCTTCTTTTAGACGGGTTTTAATCGTTTCTAGTATCAATTTGCTTGTTTTTAAACTGCATTTATGCTGTGCTTCCGTTTTACAAAAATTCGACTTTTATACCGGTTTTAAGCGTTTCTCCTCTCAATTTTTAGAGCTTTTTCGAAGAATTCTTCTTTTAGACGGGTTTTAATCGTATCTAGTATCAATTTGCTTGTTTTTAAATTGTTTCATGCTGTTTTCACCGTTTTACAAGAATTCGTCTTTTAGACCGGTTTTAATAGTTTCTATTCACATTTCCCTGGTTTTTATACTGTTTTATGGTGTTTCCAGCTTTTTAGAAGAATTCTTCTTTTAGACGGGTTTTAATCGTTTCTAGTATCAATTTGCTTGTTGTTAAACTGTTTTAACTTTTAACTTTTTCTCCGTTTTAGAAGAATTCGTCCTTTAGACCGTTCTTATGTTTTTTCACCGTTTTACAAGAATTCGTCTTTTAGACCGGTTTTAATAGTTTCTATTCACATTTCCCTGGTTTTTACACTGTTTTCTGGTGTTTCCAGCGTTTTAGAAGAATTCTTCTTTTAGACGGGTTTTAATTGTTTCTAGTATCAATTTGTATGTTTTTAAACTGTTTTATGCTGTTTTCACCGTTTTACAAGAATTCGTCTTTTAGACTGTTTTTAAACGTTTCTAGTCTCAATTTGCGTGTTTTTACAGTGTATTTATGCAGTTTTAACCGTTTTACAAGTATTCGTGTCCTAAATCTCTTTTTTTTTTCTTAATTTCTTTTTTTAAACTGCATTTATGCTGTGTTCTCCGTTTTAGAAAAATCTGACTTTTATACCATTTTTAGCGTTTCTTTTCTCAATTTTTACAGTGTATTCATGCTGTTTTCAACGTTTTACAAAAATTCTTCTTTTAGACTTGTTTTAAGCGTTTCTAGTCTCAATTTCCTTGTCGTTTATGATGTTTTCACTGTTTTACAAGAATCGTCTTTAGACCGGTTATAAGCGTTTCTCCTCTCAATTCTTACAGTGTATTTATGCTGTTTTCTACGTTTAACAAAAATTCTTCTTTTAAACGGGTTTTAAGCGTATTTAGTCTCAATTTTTAGGTTTTTACAGTCTTTTAATGCTGTTTTTACCGTTTTACAAATATATTTGCGTTTTAAATCTGATTTATCTCAATTTCCTTGTTTTTTACACTGCATTTATGCTGCTTTCTCCGTTTTAGAAGAATTCGTTCTTTAGACTGTTTTATGTTTTTCACCGTTTTACAAGAATTCGTTTTTTAGACCGGTTTTAATAGTTTCTATTCACATTTCCCTAGTTTTTACACTGTTTAATGCTGTTTCCAGCTGTTTAGAAGAATTTTTCTTTTAGACGGGTTTTAATCGTTTCTAGAATCAATTTGTTTGTTTTAAACTGTTTTATGCTGTTTTCACTGTTTTACAAGAATTCGTCTTTAGACTGTTTTTAAACGTTTCTAGTCTCAATTTGCGTGTTTATACAGTGTATTTATGCAGCTTTCACCGTTTTACAAGTATTCGTGTTCTAAATCTCTTTTATCTTAATTTCTTTTTTACACTGCATTTATGCTGCTTTCTCCGTGTTTTTTCACCGTTTTACAAGAATTCGTCTTTTAGACCGGTTTTATTAGTTTCTATTCACATTTCCCTGGTTTTTACACTGTTTTATGGTGTTTCCAGCGTTTTAGAAGAATTCTTCTTTAGACTTGTTTTAAACGTTTCTAGTCTCAATTTCCTTGTCGTTTATGATGTTTTCACTGTTTTACAAGAATTCGTCTTTAGACCGGTTATATGCGTTTATCCTCTCAATTTTACACAGTGTATTGATGCTGTTTTCAACGTTAAAAAAAAAAAATTCGAATTTTAGACCGGTTTTTAGCGTTTCTGCTCTCAAATTTCTACACTGTTTTGATGCTGTTTCCAGCTTTTTAGAAGAATTCTTCTTTTAGACGGGTTTTAAGCGTTTCATGTCTCAATTTGTATGTTTTTACCAGTGTTTTTATCCTTTTTTCACCATTTTACTAGAATTCGTCTTTTAGACCGGTTTTAATAGTTTCTATTCACATATCCCTGGTTTTTACACTGTTTTATGATGTTTCCAGCGTTTTAGAAGAATTCTTCTTTTAGACTTGTTTTAAGCGTTTCTAGTCTCAATTTCCTTGTCGTTTATGATGTTATCACTGTTTTACAAGAATTCGTCTTTTAGACCGGTTATAAGCGTTTCTCCTCTAAATTTTAAACAGTGTATTTATGCCGTTTTTAAGATTTTACAAAAATTTGAATTTTAGACTGTTTTTAAACGTTTCTAGTCTCAATTTGCGTGTTTTTACAGTGTATTTATGCAGTTTTCACTGTTTTACAAGTATTCGTGTCCTAAATCTCTTTTATCTTAATTTCTTTTTTAAACTGCTTTTATGCTGTGTTCTCCGTTTTAGAAAAATTCGACTTTTATACCATTTTTAGCGTTTCTTTTCTCAATTTTTACAGTGTATTCATGCTGTTTTCAACGTTTTAGAAAAATTCTTCCTTTAGACTTGTTTTAAGCGTTTCTAGTCTCAATTTCCTTGTCGTTTATGATGTTTTCACTGTTTTACAAGAATTCGTCTTTTAGACCGGTTATAAGCGTTTCTCCTCTCAATTTTACACAGTGTATTGATGCTGTTTTCAACGTTTTACAAAATTCTGACTTTAGAACGGTTTTAAGCGTTTCTCCTCTCAATTTTTACAGTGTATTTATGCTGTTTTCAATGTTTTATAAAAATTCTTCTTTTAAACGTGTTTAAGCGTATCTAGTTTCAATTTGTAGGTTTTTACAATCTTCTAATGCTGTTTTCACCGTTTTACAAATATATTTGTGTCCTAAATCGGTTTTATCTCAATTTCCTTGTTTCTTACACTGCATTTATGCTGCTTTCTCCGTTTTAGAAGAATTCGTCCTTAGACTGTTTTTATGTTTTTTCACCGTTTTAGACTGTTTTTGAGCGTTTCTAGTCTCAATTTGTATGTTTTTACCAGTGTTTTCATGTTGTTTTCACCGTTTTACAAGAATTTGTCTTTTAGACCGGTTTTCATAGTTTCTATTCACATTTCCCTGGTTTTTACACTGTTTTATGGTGTTTCCAGCGTTTTAAAAGGATTCTTCTTTTAGTCTTGTTTTTAGTGTTTCTAGTCTCAATTTCCTTGTCGTTTATGATGTTTTCACTGTTTTACAAGAATCGTCTTTTAGACCGGTTATAAGCGTTTCTCCTCTCAATTTTAGACACTGTATTTATGCTGTTTTCAACGTTTTACAAAAATTCGAATTTTAGACCGGTTTCTAGCGTTTCTCCTCTCAATTTTCACAGTGTATTTATGCTCTTTTTACCGTTTTACAAGTATTCGGGTCCTAAATCTCTTTTGTCTCAATTTCTCTTTAAACTGCATTGATGCTGTGTTCTCCGTTTTACAAAAATTGACTTTTAGACCGGTTTTAAGCGTTTCTCCTCTCAATTTTACAGTGTATTTATGCTGTTTTCAACGTTTTACAAAAATTCTTCTTTTCAACAGGTTTTAAGCGTATCTAATCTCATTTTTAGGTTTTACAGTGTTTTAATGCTGTTTTCATCGTTTTATAAATATATTTGCGTTTTAAATCTGTTTTATCTCAATTTCCTTGTTTTTTACACTGCATTTATGCTTCTTTCTCCGTTTTAGAAGAATTCGTCCTTTAAACTGTTTTTGTTTTTTCACCCTTTTACAAAAATTCGACTTTTAGACCGGTTTTAAGCGTTTCTCCTCTCAATTTTTACAGTGTATTTATGCTGTTTTCAACGTTTTACAAAAATTCTTCTTTTCAACAGGTTTTAAGTGTATCTAATCTCATTTTTTTAGGTTTTACAGTGTTTCAATGCTGTTTTCATCGTTTTATAAATATATTTGCGTTTTAAATCTGTTTTATCTCAATTTCCTTGTTTTTTACACTGCATTTATGCTGCTTTCTCCGTTTTAGAAGAATTCTGTCCTTTAAACTGTTTTTGTTTTTTTCACCGTTTTACAAAAATTCGACTTTAGACCGGTTTTAAGCGTTTCTCCTCTCAATTTTTACAGTGTATTTATGTTGTTTCAAACGTTTTACAAAAATTCTTCTTTTAAACGGGTTTAAGCGTATTTAGTCTCAATTTTTAGGTTTTTACAGTCTTTTAATGCTATTTTCAACGTTTTACAAAAATTCGTCTCTTAGACCTGTTTTAGCGTTTCTGCTCTCAAATTGAATCTTTCTACACTGTTTTTATGCTTGTTTCCAGCTTTTAGAAGAATTCTTCATTTAAACGAGTTTTAAGCGTTTCTAGTCTCAATTTGTATGTTTTACCAGTGTTTTATGCTTTTTTCACCGTTTTACTGGAATTCGTCTTTAATTCGGGTTTAAAGGTTTCTAGTCTTATTTCGCTGGTTTTACACTGTTTTATGCTGTTTCCAGCTTTTAGAAGAATTCTTCTCTTAGACGGGTTTTAATCGTTTCTAGTATCAATTTGTTTGTTTTAAACTGTTTTATGCTGTTTTCACTGTCTTACAAGAATTGTCTTTTAGACCGGTTATAAGCGTTTTTCCTCTAAATTTTACACAGTGTATTTATGCTGTTTTCAACGTTTTACAAATATTTGAATTTTAGACTGGTTTTAAGCGTTTTACAGTGTATTTATGCTGTTTTCACCGTTTTATAAGAATTCGTCTATTAGACTGTTTTAAACGTTTCTAGTCTCAATTTGCGTTTATATTTATGCAGTTTTCACCGTTTTACAAGTATTCGTGTCCTAAATCTCTTTTATCTTAATTTCTTTTTTAAACTGCATTTATGCTGTGTTCTCCGTTTTACAAAAATCTGACTTTTATACCAGTTCCAAGCGTTTCTCCTCTAAATTTTTTTGCAGTGTATTTATGTTGTTTTCAACGTTTTACAAAAATTCTGAATTTTAGACCGGTTTTAGCGTTTCTGCTCTCAAATTTCTACACTGTTTTGATGTTGTTTCCAACTATTTAGAAGAATTATTCTTTTTTGGTTTTAAGCGTTTCTAGTGTCAATTTGTATGTTTTACCAGTGTTTTATGTTTTTTTACCATTTTACTGGAATTCGTCTTTTAATTTCGGGTTTAAAGATTTCTAGTTTCATTTCGCTGAATTTACTGTTTTATGCTGTTTCCAGCTTTTAGAAGAATTCTTTTTTTAGACGGGTTTTAGTCGTTTCTAGTATAAATTTGTTTGTTTTAAACTGTATTTATGCTGTTTTCACCGTTTTACAAGAATTCTGTCTTTAGACCGGTTTTAATAGTTTCTATTCACATTTCCCTGTTTTACACTGTTTTATGGTGTTTCCAGCGTTTTAGAAGAATTCGTCTTTAGACTGGTTTTAAGCGTTTCTCCTCTCAATTTTACAGCTTTTTCGAAGAATTCTTCTTTAGACGGGTTTTAATCGTATCTAGTATCAATTTGCTTGTTTTAAACTGTTTCATGCTGTTTTCACCGTTTTACAAGAATTCGTCTTTAGACCGGTTTTAATAGTTTCTATTCACATTTCCCTGGTTTTTTCAACGTTTTACAAGAATTCGTCTTTTAGACCGGTTTTAATAGTTTCTAGTATCAATTTGCTTGTTTTAAACTGCATTTATGCTTTGTTCTCCGTTTTACAAAATTCGACTTTTATACCGGTTTTAAGCGTTTCTCCTCTCAATTTTACAGCTTTTTCGAAGAATTCTTCTTTTGACGGGTTTTAATCGTATCTAGTATCAATTTGTTTGTTTTAAACTGCATTTATGCTTTGTTCTCCGTTTTACAAAATTGACTTTATACCGGTTTTAAGCGTTTCTCCTCTCAATTTTACAGCTTTTTCGAAGAATTCTTCTTTGACGGGTTTTAATCGTATCTAGTATCAATTTGCTTGTTTTAAACTGTTTCATGCTGTTTTCACCGTTTTACAAGAATTCGTCTTTTACACCGGTTTTAATAGTTTCTATTCACATTTCCCTGGTTTTATACTGTTTTATGCTGTTTCCAGCTTTTAGAAGAATTCTTCTTTAGACGGGTTTTAATCGTTTCTAGTATCAATTTGCTTGTTGTTAAACTGTTTTAACTTTTAACTTTTTCTCCGATTTAGAAGAATTCGTCCTTTAAACCGTTCTTATGTTTTTTCACCGTTTTACAAGAATTCGTCTTTTAGACCGGTTTTAATACTTTCTATTCACATTTCCCTGGTTTTACACTGTTTTATGGTGTTTCCAGCGTTTTAGAAGAATTCTTCTTTTAGACTTGTTTTAAGCGTCTAGTCTCAATTTCCTTGTCGTTTATGATGTTTTCACTGTTTTACAAGAATTCGTCTTTTAGACCGGTTATAAGCGTTTCTCCTTTAAATTTTACACAGTGTTTTATGCTGTTTTCAACGTTTTACAAACATTTGAATTTTAGACTGGTTTTAAGCGTTTTTCAGTGTATTTATGCTTTTTTCACTGTTTTATAAGAATTCGTCTTTTAGACTGTTTTAAACGTTTCTAGTCTCAATTTGCGTGTTTTTACAGTGTATTTATGCAGTTTTAACCGTTTTACAAGTATTCGTGTCCTAAATCTCTTTTTTCTTAATTTCTTTTTTAAACTGCATTTATGTTGTGTTCTCCGTTTTAGAAAAATCTGACTTTATACCATTTTTAGCGTTTCTTTTCTCAATTTTACAGTGTATTCATGCTGTTTTCAACGTTTTACAAAAATTCTTCTTTAGACTTGTTTTAAGCGTTTCTAGTCTCAATTTCCTTGTCGTTTATGATGTTTTCACTGTTTTACAAGAATTCGTCTTTAGACCGGTTATAAGCGTTTCTCCTCTCAATTCTTACAGTGTATTTATGTTGTTTTCTACGTTTAACAAAATTCTTCTTTTAAACGGGTTTTAAGCGTATTTAGTCTCAATTTTAGGTTTTACAGTCTTTAATGCTGTTTTACCGTTTTACAAATATATTTGCGTTTTAAATCTGTTTTATCTCAATTTCCTTGTTTTTTACACTGCATTTATGCTGCTTTCTCCGTTTTAGAAGAATTGTCCTTTAGACTGTTTTATGTTTTTTCACCGTTTTACAAGAATTCGTTTTTAGACCGGTTTTAATAGTTTCTATTCACATTTCCCTAGTTTTTACACTGTTTAATGCTGTTTCCAGCTGTTTAGAAGAATTTTTCTTTTAGACGGGTTTTAATCGTTTCTAGAATCAATTTGCTTGTTTTTAAACTGTTTTATGCTGTTTTCACTGTTTTACAAGAATTCGTCTTTTAGACTGTTTTAAACGTTTCTAGTCTCAATTTGCGTGTTTATACAGTGTATTTATGCAGCTTTCACCGTTTTACAAGTATTCGTGTTCTAAATCTCTTTTATCTTAATTTCTTTTTTTACACTGCATTTATGCTGCTTTCTCCGTGTTTTTTCACCGTTTTACAAGAATTCGTCTTTAGACCGGTTTTATTAGTTTCTATTCACATTTCCCTGGTTTTACACTGTTTTATGGTGTTTCCAGCGTTTTAGAAGAATTCTTCTTTTAGACTTGTTTTAAACGTTTCTAGTCTCAATTTCCTTGTCGTTTATGATGTTTTCACTGTTTTACAAGAATTCGTCTTTTAGACCGGTTATATGCGTTTATCCTCTCAATTTTACACAGTGTATTGATGCTGTTTTCAACGTTAAAAAAAAAAAATTCGAATTTTAGACCGGTTTTTAGCGTTTCTGCTCTCAAATTTCTACACTGTTTTGATGTTGTTTCCAGCTTTTTAGAAGAATTCTTCTTTTAGACGGGTTTTAAGCGTTTCATGTCTCAATTTGTATGTTTTACCAGTGTTTTTATCCTTTTTCACCATTTTACTAGAATTCGTCTTTAGACCGGTTTTAATAGTTTCTATTCACATATCCCTGGTTTTACACTGTTTTATGATGTTTCCAGCGTTTTAGAAGAATTCTTCTTTAGACTTGTTTTAAGCGTTTCTAGTCTCAATTTCCTTGTCGTTTATGATGTTATCACTGTTTTACAAGAATTCGTCTTTTAGACCGGTTATAAGCGTTTCTCCTCTAAATTTTAAACAGTGTATTTATGCTGTTTTAAGATTTTACAAAAATTTGAATTTTAGACTGTTTTTAAACGTTTCTAGTCTCAATTTGCGTGTTTTTACAGTGTATTTATGCAGTTTTCACTGTTTTACAAGTATTCGTGTCCTAAATCTCTTTTATCTTAATTTCTTTTTTAAACTGCTTTTATGCTGTGTTCTCCGTTTTAGAAAAATTCGACTTTATACCATTTTAGCGTTTCTTTTCTCAATTTTTACAGTGTATTCATGCTGTTTTCAACGTTTTAGAAAAATTCTTCTTTAGACTTGTTTTAAGCGTTTCTAGTCTCAATTTCCTTGTCGTTTATGATGTTTTCACTGTTTTACAAGAATTCGTCTTTTAGACCGGTTATAAGCGTTTCTCCTCTCAATTTTTACAGTGTATTTATGCTGTTTTCTACGTTTTACAAAAAATCTTCTTTTAAACGGGTTTTAAGCGTATTTAGTCTCAATTTTTAGGTTTTTACAGTCTTTTAATGCTGTTTTTACCGTTTTACAAATATATTTGCGTTTTAAATCTGTTTTATCTCAATTTCCTTGTTTTTTACACTGCATTTATGCTGCTTTCTCCGTTTTAGAAGAATTCGTCCTTTAGACTGTTTTTATGTTTTTTCACCGTTTTACAAGAATTCGTTTTTTAGACCGGTTTTAATAGTTTCTATTCACATTTCCCTAGTTTTTACACTGTTTAATGCTGTTTCCAGCTTTTTAGAAGAATTTTTCTTTTAGACGGGTTTTAATCGTTTCTAGAATCAATTTGCTTGTTTTAAAACTGTTTTATGCTGTTTTCACTGTTTTACAAGAATTCGTCTTTTACACTGTTTTTAAACGTTTCTAGTCTCAATTTGCGTGTTTATACAGTGTATTTATGCAGTTTTCACCGTTTTACAAGTATTCGTGTCCTAAATCTCTTTTATCTTAATTTCTTTTTCAAACTGCATTTATGCTGTGTTCTCCGTTTTACAAAAATTCGACTTTTATACCGGTTTTAAGCGTTTCTCCTCTAATATTTACAGTGTATTTATGCTGTTTTCAAAGTTTTCCAAAAATTCGAATTTTAGACCGGTTTTTAGCGATTCTGCTTTCAAATTTCTACACTGTTTTGATGCTGTTTTCAAAGTTTTACAAAAATTCGAACATTAGACCGGTTTTTAGCGTTTCTGCTCTCAAATTTCTACACTATTTTGATGCTGTTTCCAGCTTTTTAGAATTCGTGTTCTAAATCTCTTTTATCTTAATTTCTTTTTTACACTGCATTTATGCTGCTTTCTCCGTGTTTTTTCACCGTTTTACAAGAATTCGTCTTTTAGACCGGTTTTATTAGTTTCTATTCACATTTCCCTGGTTTTTACACTGTTTTATGGTGTTTCCAGCGTTTTAGAAGAATTCTTCTTTTAGACTTGTTTTAAACGTTTCTAGTCTCAATTTCCTTGTCGTTTATGATGTTTTCACTGTTTTACAAGAATTCGTCTTTTAGACCGGTTATATGCGTTTATCCTCTCAATTTTACACAGTGTATTGATGCTGTTTTCAACGTTTAAAAAAAAAAATTCGAATTTTAGACCGGTTTTTAGCGTTTCTGCTCTCAAATTTCTACACTGTTTTGATGCTGTTTCCAGCTTTTTAGAAGAATTCTTCTTTTAGACGGGTTTTAAGCGTTTCATGTCTCAATTTGTATGTTTTTACCACTGTTTTTATCCTTTTTTCACCATTTTACTAGAATTCGTCTTTTAGACCGGTTTTAATAGTTTCTATTCACATATCCCTGGTTTTTACACTGTTTTATGATGTTTCCAGCGTTTTAGAAGAATTCTTCTTTTAGACTTGTTTTAAGCGTTTCTAGTCTCAATTTCCTTGTCGTTTATGATGTTATCACTGTTTTACAAGAATTCGTCTTTTAGACCGGTTATAAGCGTTTCTCCTCTAAATTTTAAACAGTGTATTTATGCCGTTTTTAAGGTTTTACAAAAATTTGAATTTTAGACTGGTTTTAAGCCTTTTTAGAGTGTATTTATGCTGTTTTCACCGTTTTACAAAAATTCGTCTTTTAGACTGTTTTTAAACGTTTCTAGTCTCAATTTGCGTGTTTTTACAGTGTATTTATGCAGTTTTCACTGTTTTACAAGAATTCGTCTTTTAGACCGGTTATAAGCGTTTCTCCTTTAAATTTTACACAGTGTTTTATGCTGTTTTCAACGTTTTACAAACATTTGAATTTTAGACTGGTTTTAAGCGTTTTTCAGTGTATTTATGCTTTTTTCACCGTTTTATAAGAATTCGTCTTTTAGACTGTTTTTAAACGTTTCTAGTCTCAATTTGCGTGTTTTTACAGTGTATTTATGCAGTTTTAACCGTTTTACAAGTATTCGTGTCCTAAATCTCTTTTATCTTAATTTCTTTTTTAAACTGCATTTATGCTGTGTTCTCCGTTTTAGAAAAATTCGACATTTATACCATTTTTAGCGTTTCTTTTCTCAATTTTTACACTGTATTCATGCTGTTTTCAACGTTTTACAAAAATTCTTCTTTAGACTTGTTTTAAGCGTTTCTAGTCTCAATTTCCTTGTCGTTTATGATGTTTTCACTGTTTTACAAGAATTGTCTTTTAGACCGGTTATAAGCGTTTCTCCTCTCAATTTTACAGTGTATTTATGTGTTTTCTACGTTTACAAAAATTCTTCTTTTAAACGGGTTTTAAGCGTATTTAGTCTCAATTTTAGGTTTTACAGTCTTTAATGCTGTTTTTTACCGTTTTACAAATATATTTGCGTTTTAAATCTGTTTTATCTCAATTTCCTTGTTTTTTACACTGCATTTATGCTGCTTTCTCCGTTTTAGAAGAATTCGTCCTTTAGACTGTTTTTATGTTTTTTCACCGTTTTACAAGAATTCGTTTTTTAGACCGGTTTTAATAGTTTCTATTCACATTTCCCTAGTTTTTACACTGTTTAATGCTGTTTCCAGCTTTTTAGAAGAATTTTTCTTTTAGACGGGTTTTAATCGTTTCTAGAATCAATTTGCTTGTTTTAAAACTGTTTTATGCTGTTTTCACTGTTTTACAAGAATTCGTCTTTTACACTGTTTTTAAACGTTTCTAGTCTCAATTTGCGTGTTTATACAGTGTATTTATGCAGTTTTCACCGTTTTACAAGTATTCGTGTCCTAAATCTCTTTTATCTTAATTTCTTTTTCAAACTGCATTTATGCTGTGTTCTCCGTTTTACAAAAATTCGACTTTTATACCGGTTTTAAGCGTTTCTCCTCTAATATTTACAGTGTATTTATGCTGTTTTCAAAGTTTTCCAAAAATTCGAATTTTAGACCGGTTTTTAGCGTTTCTGCTTTCAAATTTCTACACTGTTTTGATGCTGTTTTCAAAGTTTTACAAAAATTCGAACATTAGACCGGTTTTTAGCGTTTCTGCTCTCAAATTTCTACACTATTTTGATGCTGTTTCCAGCTTTTTAGAAGAATTCTTCTTTTTGGGATTTAAGCGTTTCTAGTATCAATTTGTATGTTTTTAAACTGTTTTATGCTGTTTTCACTGTTTTACAAGAATTCGTCTTTTACACTGTTTTTAAACGTTTCTAGTCTCAATTTGCGTGTTTATACAGTGTATTTATGCAGTTTTCACCGTTTTACAAGTATTCGTGTCCTAAATCTCTTTTATCTTAATTTCTTTTTTACACTGCATTTATGCTGCTTTCTCCGTTTTAGAAGAATTCGTCCTTTAGACTGTTTTTATGTTTTTTCACCGTTTTACAAGAATTCGTCTTTTAGACCGGTTTTATTAGTTTCTATTCACATTTCCCTGGTTTTTACACTGTTTTATGGTGTTTCCAGCGTTTTAGAAGAATTCTTCTTTTAGACTTGTTTTAAACGTTTCTAGTCTCAATTTCCTTGTCGTTTATGATATTTTCACTGTTTTACAAGAATTCGTCTTTTATACCGGTTATATGCGTTTATCCTCTCAATTTTACACAGTGCTGTTTTCAACGTTTAAAAAAAAAAAATTCGAATTTTAGACCGGTTTTTAGCGTTTCTGCTCTCAAATTTCTACACTGTTTTGATGCTGTTTCCAGCTTTTTAGAAGAATTCTTCTTTTAGACGGGTTTTAAGCGTTTCTAGTCTCAATTTTTAGGTTTTTACAGTCTTTTAATGCTGTTTTTACCGTTTTACAAATATATTTGCGTTTTAAATCTGTTTTATCTCAATTTCCTTGTTTTTTACACTGCATTTATGCTGCTTTCTCCGTTTTAGAAGAATTCGTTCTTTAGACTGTTTTTTGGTTTTTCACCGTTTTACAAGAATTCGTTTTTTAGACCGGTTTTAATAGTTTCTATTCACATTTCCCTAGTTTTTACACTGTTTAATGCTGTTTCCAGCTGTTTAGAAGAATTTTTCTTTTAGACGGGTTTTAATCGTTTCTAGAATCAATTTGCTTGTTTTTAAACTGTTTTATGCTGTTTTCACTGTTTTACAAGAATTCGTCTTTTAGACTGTTTTTAAACGTTTCTAGTCTCAATTTGCGTGTTTATACAGTGTATTTATGCAGCTTTCACCGTTTTACAAGTATTCGTGTTCTAAATCTTTTTATCTTAATTTCTTTTTACACTGCATTTATGCTGCTTTCTCCGTGTTTTTTCACCGTTTTACAAGAATTCGTCTTTTAGACCGGTTTTATTAGTTTCTATTCACATTTCCCTGGTTTTTACACTGTTTTATGGTGTTTCCAGCGTTTTAGAAGAATTCTTCTTTTAGACTTGTTTTAAACGTTTCTAGTCTCAATTTCCTTGTCGTTTATGATGTTTTCACTGTTTTACAAGAATTCGTCTTTAGACCGGTTATATGCGTTTATCCTCTCAATTTTACACAGTGTATTGATGCTGTTTTCAACGTTAAAAAAAAAATCTGAATTTTAGACCGGTTTTAGCGTTTCTGCTCTCAAATTTCTACACTGTTTTGATGCTGTTTCCAGCTTTTTAGAAGAATTCTTCTTTAGACGGGTTTTAAGCGTTTCTAGTCTCAATTTGTATGTTTTACCAGTGTTTTTATGCTTTTTTCACCATTTTACTAGAATTTGTCTTTTAGACCGGTTTTAATAGTTTCTATTCACATTTCCCTCGTTTTTACACTGTTTTATGGTGTTTCCAGCGTTTTAGAAGAATTCTTCTTTTAGACTTGTTTTAAGCGTTTCTAGTCTCAATTTCCTTGTCGTTTATGATGCTATCACTGTTTTACAAGAATTCGTCTTTTAGACCGGTTATAAGCGTTTCTCCTCTAAATTTTAAACAGTGTATTTATGCTGTTTTCAAGGTTTTACAAAATTTGAATTTTAGACTGGTTTTAAGCCTTTTACAGTGTATTTATGCTGTTTTCACCGTTTTACAAAAATTCGTCTTTTAGACTGTTTTTAAACGTTTCTAGTCTCAATTTGCGTGTTTTTACAGTGTATTTATGCAGTTTTCACTGTTTTACAAGAATTCGTATTTTAGACGGGTTATAAGCGTTTCTCCTTTAAATTTTACACAGTGTTTTATGCTGTTTTCAACGTTTTACAAACATTTGAATTTTAGACTGGTTTTAAGCGTTTTTCAGTGTATTTATGCTTTTTTTCACCGTTTTATAAGAATTCGTTTTAGACTGTTTTAAACGTTTCTAGTCTCAATTTGCGTGTTTTACAGTGTATTTATGCAGTTTTAACTGTTTTACAAGTATTCGTGTCCTAAATCTCTTTTATCTTAATTTCTTTTTTTAAACTGCATTTATGCTGTGTTCTCCGTTTTAGAAAAATTCGACTTTTATACCATTTTTTTAGCGTTTCTTTTCTCTCAATTTTACAGTGTATTCATGCTGTTTTCAACGTTTTAGAAAAATTCTTCTTTTAGACTTGTTTTAAGCGTTTCTAGTCTCAATTTCCTTGTCGTTTATGATGTTTTCACTGTTTTACAAGAATTCGTCTTTTAGACCGGTTATAAGCGTTTCTCCTCTCAATTTTTACAGTGTATTTATGCTGTTTTCTACGTTTTACAAAATTCTTCTTTAAACGGGTTTTAAGCGTATTTAGTCTCAATTTTTAGGTTTTTACAGTCTTTTAATGCTGTTTTTACCGTTTTACAAATATATTTGCGTTTTAAATCTGTTTTATCTCAATTTCCTTGTTTTTTACACTGCATTTATGCTGCTTTCTCCGTTTTAGAAGAATTCGTCCTTTAGACTGTTTTTATGTTTTTTCACCGTTTTACAAGAATTCGTTTTTTAGACCGGTTTTAATAGTTTCTATTCACATTTCCCTAGTTTTTACACTGTTTAATGCTGTTTCCAGCTTTTTAGAAGAATTTTTCTTTTAGACGGGTTTTAATCGTTTCTAGAATCAATTTGCTTGTTTTAAAACTGTTTTATGCTGTTTTCACTGTTTTACAAGAATTCGTCTTTTACACTGTTTTTAAACGTTTCTAGTCTCAATTTGCGTGTTTATACAGTGTATTTATGCAGTTTTCACCGTTTTACAAGTATTCGTGTCCTAAATCTCTTTTATCTTAATTTCTTTTTCAAACTGCATTTATGCTGTGTTCTCCGTTTTACAAAAATTCGACTTTTATACCGGTTTTAAGCGTTTCTCCTCTAATATTTACAGTGTATTTATGCTGTTTTCAAAGTTTTCCAAAAATTCGAATTTTAGACCGGTTTTTAGCGTTTCTGCTTTCAAATTTCTACACTGTTTTGATGCTGTTTTCAAAGTTTTACAAAAATTCGTCTTTTAGACCGGTTTTAATAGTTTCTATTCACATTTCCCTGGTTTTTATACTGTTTTATGGTGTTTCCAGCTTTTTAGAAGAATTCTTCTTTTAGACGGGTTTTAATCGTTTCTAGTATCAATTTGCTTGTTGTTAAACTGTTTTAACTTTTAACTTTTTCTCCGTTTTAGAAGAATTCGTCCTTTAGACCGTTCTTATGTTTTTTCACCGTTTTACAAGAATTCGTCTTTTAGACCGGTTTTAATAGTTTCTGAATTTAAGACCGCAAAACTGTAAAACCTTTTTACATAATTTTTATGTAAAATCTGTTGTCACGCATAAAAATAGTGTAAAAACACGGAAATTGAGACTAGGAACGCTATAAACCGGTCCAACGTTAAAAGATGTACAAAGAATGAGTACGGAAAAAAGTTCATTTTGAGAGTAAAACCTAAAGGAAAAACAGTATTTTCCTTTAGAATTCCTTTTAAAAGGTTTTCCTTTTAGGTTTTGGTTTCGATTTGAAAAGAACAAAAAATACCGTTGAAAACCTAAAAAATAAACTTTGAAATGGTATGCTTTTGAATTCTACATTAATAAGTTTGAGTTACGATTTGAAAGAAAAATTTAATTTTCTTAGGTTTTTTTTTGTTTCTTTTACGGTTTTCAGAATTATTGATATATTTGAATCTACTTGCTCAATTGTCTACAAAACAGTATATAAATATATTAGGATTCTAAAGTGATTCTAAATGATATTCTTTTAAAAGTTTATTTTTTTTAGGTTTCAGTTACGGTTTGAACGTGATCAAAACAGTATATAAATATTCTAAAGTGTAAGATATTAAAATGATATATCTCTAAATTAATGTGGCGAACTTGTTTTTTACTGTAGATCTCAGTACAAACGAGTTAAGTTAAAAGACCGCAAGATATGAAAAGTAATTTGAAAATCCGATGAAACAAACGTTTATAGTAAAAAGTTTGTTGTCATTTGTAACTTTAGAATATCACAAAGTGTTGTCAGCCAGTTTAAAGTTATATCACAAAATTTCTTTGAGGTTAACGTGATCGAAAAGTTTGAATGTGATATGTACGTAAGTGAAGCAAAATTTTATATTTTAACCCTAATACCCTCACCCTATATGAGTACGTCATCAAAACAGTATATAAATATATTAGGATTCTAAAGTGTAAGATATTAAAATGATATCCCTTTAAAAGTTTATTTTTTTTAGGTTTCAGTTACGGTTTGAACCGTAGTTTTTGTGTTTCTTTCACGTTTATTGACGGTTTTCTAGAATGATTGATAGATTTGAATGTGCGCATGCTCACTATTTCTGTGCGTTACATCATCAAAACAGTATATAAATATATTAGGATTCTAAAGTGTAAGATATTAAAAAGATATTATTTTGAAAGTTTATTTTTAGGTTTCAGTTACGGTTTGAATCGTAGTTTTATGTTTCTTTCACGGTTTATTGACGGTTTTCTAGAATTATTGATAGATTTGAGTGTGCGCATGCTCACTATTTCTGTGCGTTACGTCATCAAAACAATATAAGTATATTAGGATTCTAAAGTGTAAGATATTAAAATGATATTTCTCTAAATTAATGTAGAGAACTATGGTTGGAATATCACAAAAATTATTTGACGTTAACGTGATCCAATAGTCTCAAAGTGATACGTACGTAAGTAAAGAAAAATTTTTATATTCTAACCGGTTGTTTCGTTGAAACCGAAACTGAAATCTAGCAGAAAACTCTAGAAACTGAAAAAGTACGGTTGAAACCGAAACACTAACATAAAAAAATGACCTTTTAAAGGGACCTATTTTTTATTGTTGGTTTCTCTTTTAGGTTTCAGTTACGGTTTGAAAGAATAACCAGTAATGAAGAAATTGGAAAGTAAAACCCTTTAAAAGTTTGTTTTTCAGGTTTCAGTTTCAGTTTGAACCGTAGTTTTTGGTTATTTCAAACCGAAACTGAAACTTAAAAGAAAAAACCATTAATGAAGAAATTTGAAACAAAACCCTTTAGAAGATCATTTTAGGTTTCAGTTTCATCCGTAGTGTTTTGTTTCTTTCACGGTTTATTTACGGTTTTCCAGAATTATTGATATATTTGAATGTACGCATGCTCACTTCTCTGCAAAAATTTATGTGCGTTACGTTATATTAGGATTCTAAAGTGTAAGATATTAAAATGGTATTTCTCAAAATTAATATAGCGAACTTGTTTTTTACTGTACATTTCTGGAATAAATTTGGAGGTTTTATCAAAAACTAGGCTTATGGACGGTTTTCCAGAATTATTGATATTTACGCATGCTCACGTGTGAGTTATGCGAGTTACGTCATCAAAAGACCGCAAGATGTGAAAAGATTTTTGAAAAAGGTTTGAAATCCGATGAAACAAACGTTTATAACAAAAAGTTTATTACCATTTGTAACTTTTATTATATCACAAAGTGTTGTCAGCCAGTTTAAAGTTATATCACAAAAACTCTTTGACGTTAACGTGATCCAAATATCTCGATGTGATACGTACGTAAGTAAAGCAAAATTTTATATTCTAACCCTAAACGATCCAGTCTAAGCCTCTTTTCTCTATATCACTGTTCAATGCAGAATCACCGCTATAGTTATTTTTTGAGGCAATTGTGGGCTATTTAAATCGTTTGTAAAAATGTATCTCAAGACAGTTGGTATGGTTATTAAAACTATACAAGTGGAGAACAACGTTTCGATCTTAGATTATGTTTAGGTTAAGAAAGTTGAAAAGTTTTATTTTGTGTGTTGAAAGTTTGAAGAAGATAACAATTTTAAGAGTAATACATTTATTGTACTTTGTCGTAGGTTTATGCGTGAAATACAATCAATACAGTTGAGACGAACAAAACACCTGAAATTACAATATTATTGCATACCAATCAAAAAATGAGTGTTCTTTACCAGAAAATAATGATCTCTGTGAAGTTCTGTTAAAATTTGGTTATTTTCATGTAAGATTATTATTATTGAAATGAAAACTTCTTATATACTAATTAAACATTAACAATTTGTTGCTTTCTATTTATTTTCTGGGTGTAACAAATCTTGAATTAATTGTAGATTGTTATATATTTTCAAACTGGGATATTTACTAACTGAAACGTGAAAAGTGATTTATTTACTAGTGGGTCACCATCTTTCTTAATGAAGTGGTAAAAGTTACTTTTTTTTTTTTTGTTATGACCATTATGTTACTACCATTTGAATATATTGCTGAACAAATATACATCTTACAACTGTGATATCTTGATTTGAAATGAATTTGTCCCATCGTAATACAGGCTTATCTTAATTTGCTTTGAATGAGGACTGCAAGATAGGGTAAAGTATAAGAAACATGCCCATGTCAAATCATCCAGATTTTGGAGAATTTTTGGAATGCCTTGAAAAAATTCATATGTGCTAATATAATGAAAATTGCCAAAGATTAGATCAATATTTCTAATAGTTTCTCATTACAATGTTGTAATGAAAATGTAGGCTGTAGCCTTGTAAAATGTAATTAATTTTTTGTTATTTTTGGCGAATTCATTTTCAGGCAACTTTGGCTGCAAGAGAAAGAAGGTGGTAGAAGGCTGAAATTTGCTGCACTGACTGAATTAATCTCTGATAATTCAAAAATGGTCTGAAACAAAACTTATCTCTCTTAGGATTTTCATAGTGAGGCTGTAAAATCACCTGAAAACCCAAAATTGTAAAAAAACATTGGTTTATTTAATAAGCCATAGCTCTAAGACTTAATGTGATACAAAGCTAAATTTTCTTTTCAAATTTCCTATAACATATCCGTTGTACATAAAGGTTCATTAGGTCTCGGTAGTTTATGATTTAGCTAAAAATAGCCCTACTTCAGGTCACAGTTTGACCATGTCACCAGTTATTCAGCCTTTTCAGATATTTACCATATATTCTTACATCTCTGAATATGATCTAGAAAAAAAGTCAGGATGGTGTTCAATCTACTTTTTGAGTTATAATTTTTTAAAGTATCCTCCCACCATATGTTGTTTACTTGAAAAAAACACTGTGTGCAAATATATCCATACAATTTTGCAATAATTTATGAATCCCATTGAAATATTCTAATCAGCGTTTACCATATATTCTTACATCTCTGATGTAATTTTTCATGATATGGGTAGATGAGCACTTGAATTTTTTTTGAAGGCATTTTGTGGGGGTCATTTTCCTTCTTGAAGCTTCTTCCTCAAACTTAAAAGTTTAGAGTTTGACAAGTTAGAAGGAAACCAACTCTTCCCCTTTTCCAATACATGTGTGGACCTTTGATAAACATGTAGAGCAACTGAGTAGGAAATGGATTGGTAGACAATCCAAATCACATATTCCGTGATAACGAGACAAACCCACTTGTAGAGAAAATTATATATTGAAAAACGGCTGGTATTGGTAGAGAAAACAAACAATGTTTTGACTTTCTTCAGTCATCTTCTTGTTCACAAAGAAAGAAAGGGTTGCTGACCAGTAGCTGACTACATGTTTGAAGGTGGTTGTGTAGAGGGCATGTTTAGATGTTTGATTATATTTAGATATAAACCAATACAAAGGACCACCTTGATTTTGTGCTTGAGTTGTTGTATAGGAAGGCTTCTTTAATTTTGCATTTGTTTGTTTGTTTGGGTGTTTTCTATGGTTATGTTGTGTTTATTTGATTTGCAGTATTTAAAAACGTGAAGGTGACTTGTTTGTGTTTGTTGAATCTGGTTTCCATTTCTCTACTTGTTTTTCCAACATAGAAGTTGGCAGTTATCACATTGTATTTTATAATGTTGGTGTTGTATTTGTCAGTGTAGTTTTTATATAGTATAGACCTTAGTTATGTGCCTGGTTTTTGAATAAATTTGGTATTAACTGGAATGTCATATTTTGTTGCTAGTTTTTTTGCCAAATGTTGGTTATTTTTCTGCTGATGTTGGGAATATGTGATATGCGACCTGATATGGTTTCTTGATTTTTTAAATTGTGGGGTATATTTGCTTTTGCTAGTTGATTTTACTTTTGTCCATGTGTGTGTGTAAACATTATAATGCATTATGTGAGTAATAAAAATGAGTGTGATAAAAAGGTTGAAAAATTTAAATTTATATATGTCAAACATATTTTTGTGGAATTGAATATTATCTGTGAAACATCTTCTAATTGTACATAATTTTATGTGTTAATAAAGTTAATGAATGTGTTATTAAGTGTAAAGATACCAGTTTCAAGTAACAGTTAAACCGTTTCATTAAATAATTGGTTTGAGAAACATGCCAATTGTATAATGTAAATATAAATGAAGGCTATTAAAATGAGACCTTAGAGTTAATTGGCTAATGCAGTTACGGCTTAAATCATGGTAAAATTAAATTATATATGGATTTTCTCATTACCAGGTTCTAATATAACATTGTTAGGAAAGCTGAAGGAATTGGTTGGAAAAAGAAAGAGAAAAGACAGTCATAAAAAATAGTAATTAAAGCTGATACTTTTATTGAAAGTACATAGCCAATAAGGAAAATGGACATTGGTTATATTTTACGATGATTGTAATTACATTATATTTCCCTTTTCTTTGTCTTTTAGAACATTGATCATGATGTAATCTCACAAAGATAAAGATTTTATGAAAATCAGCAACATTTTGTTGCAATGATGCTATCAACAGTGAAGTATTTTGTGTTTGGTTTATAACATCCAACCATTTATTCAAAATGTCTTGGGGTAATACAACATTTGTTAGTTTAAAAGTTTCAACTTGAAAGAATTTTCTGATATTATATCAAGATCTAAACACCAAATTAGTAATTTAGAGAAGTTCTTTAGTGTTAATATTTCTATTTGACACAAATAAAGTTTCAATTCTGTATAATATACTGTTGTTTGCTGCATAGATTTGTCATCTAAAAACTAAATTGTATGTGTATATAAAGTTTTAATCAAGTATTTGTGGATGTAATTATACATGTGTATGAAATTTAAACAAAATTTATTTCTTGGTCTTACTTGTAGTAAATCAATATACCTACCAAAATTATAATCACTACACAATATTATTAACACCTGTGGTGTTAATGTGATAACTTTCTGAAATACATATGTAAATGTGAAAGTTATCTGATGCATGATTTAAAAAAAAAAAAGTAAGTTTTTAATATTAAAATACTGACATTGTATTTGAATGACATTAGTGTTTAATGCAGTGGTTCCCAACCAGGGGTGCTCGCATCCCTTGGAGGTGGGAGATAACATTTCAATTTTTTTTGTTTATATCAAGGGTACTGTCCTATATATTCAAAAATTGTGCCATGCTTTGAAAAACTTGTAAGGAATAAAGAAGAATAAAAGAGTCATTAAATTTAAATTGGCTTATGAACATTTCAAATTCAAAGAAATTTCATGTATGGATGAAAATTTATTTTTTTGTAGGCCATGTAGGGTTTATTCAACTTTTAGTTTGTTGTAATATTTTTTCTTTTCCAAATGTTTCGTTTTTGTCTCTATATCATTAAAAACTAATTATAAAAATTTGTTTTGGCCACCTTCATTTTTATTCTTAAAAAATGAATAATTACTGTGAGGGGTGCAAGAACATATTAAAATTTTGGTTGGGAACAGTAGGGTTTAATGTTGTTATCAAATGGTGCAAATAAAGTGTAAACACTTGTTTTTACTGTGCAGTTGTCCTTAATTTTTTGAATTAGAAATGAAACCACACATTTCTACTTATTAAAATTCCTAATTTCCATCCTTATAAAAAGTTATGAAATAGAACTAAACAAAACTACATGTTTGCTGCATAGATTTGTCATCTAAAAACTAAATTGTATGTGTATATAAAGTTTTAATCAAGTATTTGTGGATGTAATTATACATGTGTATGAAATTTAAACAAAATTTTTTTTGGTCTTACTTGTAGTAAATCAATATACCTACCAAAATTATTATCACTACACAATATTATTAACACCTGTGGTGTTAATGTGATAACTTTCTGAAATACATATGTAAATTAAACGCTTTTATGAAGAGTCAATGTCAATAAATTTAGTTTTAGTTCACTTTTTATTTTTTGGCCAATCAGTTTTAACTTCTAAATTTTGAAAAGTAACAAAACAAAGGTTGTAAGATGTAACTTTTCTATATCATGTTAGGATTTCCTAACACGAACAGTAAGATACTAAAATTTACATTTAAGATAGAAACACGAGCTAAACTTAATCACAAATGAGAATCTGAAATTTGGGTAGCTTACTTTTTCATTTACTTATATATCCTTAAATTATATAGTCCAGCATGGATATACTTTGTATTTAAAGCCCTTAATATCTTACATTTACAATAGTAAATAGTAACAGTAAAGCAACAGTTTCATAAGGGTTGCAGATTTAAATTCCTGTCACACGAAACATGCTTGCCTTTCAAATGTGGGTGCATTATAGTATAAGAGTCAATCCATTAGTAATAGAGTAGCTCAAGAGTTAATAGTGGGCAGTGATGACTAGCTGCCTTCCCTCTAGTCTAAATTAGGGACATCTTGCACAGATAGCCCTCAAATATTTAGTAGAAATAATGTTAAGAAATCTGTTAATTAAAAGTTAGTGTGTACTTTTAGGGCTAATATTTAAATATCTGCATCTTAAAATACCCTTTGGGTTATAATGATTCATACTTGTTATCATTATATTTAGTTTTGACCTTGCACTGACCAGCTGTTGATTTATTTTCTCGTGTATATATAAAATCCCAAGATGGAACGTTCACCTGATCTTTTCTGTCATATTAAGCTTTACAATTTAAATTTAGAGACTTGTATTTTTTAATGTAGTTTGACATAAGACTGTAAGTACTAGAAGTACACAGATGATGTGAACAGTTAATGAATCTGATTTTGTATAGCAAACTGACTAGAAGTATGTAATATTCATAAGTTAATACACAGAAAACAAGAAGCTATAATTACTAGAATGTACCGATTGATCAGTTGGCTACCTTTGCTTATTAACACTTGGTAATATCTGGTAAGTTTCAACTGGATTAAGTTTGAGTTCTAAAAGTTAATAGTGCTGAATAATATTCATAAATATAAAAATTTATAGTGATAAATAATATTAACACCCTATGTGTATGGGGTCAGTCAATAGGGAAGCACATGCTCATGTGGAGCTGTAAGTACTATTTTTTACTATAATTCTAAATTTATGACACATTCATTTATGAAATTTGTCAAGCTTTCAGTAGCCATAACTGTATTGTACACAAGTAATCAATATTTCTATCAAAATATTTCCCATAAAATCTATCTGTGAATTTCCAAAGCCTTAAATGAATCAGTTTCCATGCTTAAAAGTAAAAAAATACTTCTTTTCAAAGCTATTTTTCTGGCAAAACTATATTTTGTCTACTATTTTTTCAACCCTAATACTAACAGTAATGAAATTACCAATGTGCAGTGAAATGAGAAACTGATAAATATGAAATAGAATGAACAAATGTTTTTCCTTCTCTGAATGCTAGGTTTTCTATTTTCTTCAAAGTTTCAGCTTGGCATTTTCCCATACTCTTTTTTAATTTTTTGAGTTTAAAGACATTAGGAGAACAGTATAATTATGGTGTTATAAAACATGCAAGTTCGAGAAGTCTTAATAGAAATGAATAAAATCCCTGTAACCCTGGTTATTCCTGATACAATCACACAGAAATGGAAACCAATGCACAGTTAAATCAAATAATTTCAGCTATGGTCCACTCTGTATTTTATGTAGAACGTAAGCAACTTTCCCTAATGTTTAGGTCAGTCCTATATAGTTAGCATTGTAACAGGCAAAACATGACGTTATGTGTTGTGATGCAATACATATTGATAATAAACAGTTTGGAAAGAAGTCAATTAATTCTGCTCTAAGACTGTAACCCAGTATTGAGGTGTGTGTGCTTCTTTATTTGGACAATATACTGTACATGTTATTGAAGATGTTGTAAAAACATGTAGGTTCAAAATGTCTTGATAGAAATTAAATATAAGCCCCGTAATTTGAGCACTTTTTGAAGGTGGACCTATCTTCAGTTACATATTGGAAATGGTGGTGTAATCAAATGAGTGATATACAAATAAAGGTAGTTTAGAAGGAAGGTCATCTGGTTTTCAAGAAATGTCTATTTCTCTATGTTCTGGTGTAAATGTCTCATTTCCAGTATAATATAACCAATGGTGAGAATGTATGCGAAAATGTGTTAGTAATAATTTACTTTAGAAATGGCTGAATATGTGTGCATTTAAAACTCTGCTTAAGCATTTAAGTAAAGGTAACACCTGGAGACAGTTTAAAAAAGATTTCATGCCTTATATATTTATAAGGTATTGAGAAAGTACAATTTTTCATGTTAAAAGCATTGTTCTCAGTTATTTCTACAGCCAGTGTGTATTATATCAGTTTCATGACCTGAAGAATTTGTGTGATAGGGTTTCTCCTGTAGTTTGTTATTAGTATTATTTTCCAGTAAAGTGCACTTTAACATATTTTTATTAGTTGTCATTATGCTTGGAGATATTTCATTTCCTGTATCAGTAAAATAATAGTTATGTTGACAATTTACTTTGACGTATTTTAGGGGGAATGTGATTCTTCAGATGAAAAAGCTCCTCGGAAATGGTTAATGAACAACTGGGCTTTGGTTTGGGCAATATATAAAGAACAACCTTTTGATGACATCAAGTGAGTGTTAATAATTAATTATCTGAACAGAATTTATTTATTTAATATAAAAGCACTTGGTAAAAGTTTTGAGCATTACATAAAGATTGAAATTACCAAAAAAAAACATCTTATATTTGTACATGTTTTATTCATACTGGTTGTGTTTTGAAAGAGATCATTCCAAATACAATAATTACACGTAGGTGGGAGAGAATTCTCTTGTGTTGCTAATGTATTATTTTCATTGAGCTATAAAATTCTATAAAGATGTGGTAATAATCAAAATAAATGTAGATCTAAAGTTAATCAGATATTTCTATTATGTAATATAGTTTTAATTTCTGAATTTCGAAACTAAAATATTTTAATTTGTAACGTCTTAGTGTTCACAGTTTTGTATGACGTGATGGCACTTGTTTGTTCCAAGTTGCTAATCTTGGATCGTCTTTTCACTTGACTGAGATTGAATACAACTTTCAGACATGCAGATTTTCCTAATACATAACATAATGTTACAGTTACCAAGCTATCCCATAAAGCTCTGTTTTCTTACATGCAGTCTTTCAAAAATGTCAATAATTCTCTCTCTCTCTGTCTTTGGTATTTGCTATTACATTATTGATAACCAATATTTAATCTTATGTTTTATGCCATCTCGTTCACAGGATGGCTTTTAAGTTGATCGGAACGTAGATTCAAATCTGCTATCACTAAGTTTAGTTTAACCAGCTAAGGAAATTGTTTTAATGCACAATGTTTGGTTAGAAAACCAGTTAAATTGTAATAATTATAGGACATTGTATGCTTTGTGTTTATTATTGTTTGTGCTCTAAAGTATATATTTGAAATTAATAAATAATTTGGGAAAAAAATAAACAGCCCAGTGAAAATTTGGGTTAGCATTTCTCAACACTTTAAGTCTTTGACAACAAAAGAAATTACAGCATTCACAATTAAGTACTAGATTTTTGTTATTTTTTGTGTACATATTTTGTTTGTTATAAAAGTAAAAAAAATACTTATTAGGTAACACGAGAAAATAAAAATGAAGAAATAGATTAATTTATTTGTATATATGTATGAAGATTGTGTGTATTACATAATTTTATGCTGTAATTTGAACTAAGTGTATACAAGGTGATTTCTAGCTTGTTACATAGGCTTAGTATATTGGAAGTTGTCATATTTAACTGATGCAAGCCCTGACAGTAGTCAGGATAAATAATGATAAGCTTCTATTGTAATCTGCAGGGATTTTAGAAATGAAAAAATGTTGTTTGATATTTTTTTTTTGGTGTGGTTACAAGGTTAAACAAATGGCCTAAGCTCATATAGTGTAAGGGTAGAGAAAATAATGCATAACATATAAAGTTTTACCAAAAATGACTTGATATTCAATTAGAAGATTCTAGAAGCTCTGCAAATGAAGTTAGGAAAGTGTAATATTAAAGATATATAAATTTTATTAATTTTAGCATGAAAATCACCTTGCTCTCATACTAGTCAGAGTTTAAAATTGAGATAAATCTTTATATATATAAAAAAAATTCTTAAGGATGGATTTTTTTTGAGTTTCTCATTAGTTATTGTACCCACTATATTTTGTTTGATAATATTTCAAACACTTCAGTGTTTGTTCCCTTCAATTTTTTCAGGGAATATTTTGGAGTTAAGATCGGCCTGTGATTTGCTTGGCTTGGATTTTACACCTGTATGCTGATTTAAGCTTCATTAGTAGGAGTGTTGTGTTTACTGTATTGGGTGATGCTCACAGGGAATAAGGGGGAGAAAAAAGATAAAAGAGTAATCAAACAGTTTATTATTTTTAAAACTCATGTTTGATCATTTTCTAAATTATACCTCAGATAAATCAGTTACTTAGAGCTACGTGATTGATGGAATGTGGTAAGTGATTAATCACTAGACTAATTAATCAATGGTTAGCTAATTAATTATTTTCACACAAGCTGGAATAATTGCAAAGAATAATAATTGGAACCATTAATTTTTATCGGTTGATATGTTTTGAACCATTAATTTATCTTAAAATATTTTAAATAATTTTTGTGATAAATTGATTTAAACATAATTTAAGTTAATCAGTTATTTTATGTGGCATTATCATTGAAATTGATAATTGTATATTATGGTTAATAAGTATTATATAGCTTTACATGTTAAAGCTGAAGAGGAATAAATGATATTCTCTTTTTCAGACTCTGAAAATTTTTTGTTATTTAGTTTTAAGACGTTTTTAAGTAATGCTTTTCTTGTGCCTATTTTCTTTTTGCATGTTGACTATCCAACATGCATAGTAATTTTGATCTCAAGATTGCAAATACTTGTATGCATCAGAAAATGTTCCAATTTCACATAGAAAATTTTATAACCTCCAGATAATTATCGCCTTGTAATAGGGGAGACATCATTTGTTTTAAAAACAATTGTGGTTCTGGTTTTTATTCATCTTTCTATTCATAAGCAGCCAATTTTCTGTGAGTGTATTATCAGCAGTTCATTGGTCATTTGTTTGTAGTATGATTTGTAGTATGTAGTTGCTCATTAATTCCATTAAAATCCAAACTGATGTGCTAATGATGTGATTTATTTTAATAAGAGGGATGAAAACTGTACACATATTTTAGCCAGTTTATTTTTCAAACTGCATTCATCTTTACATTCTTGATGTTGAATGGTTTCCAGAAACCTCTGACCCAGATGTTTCTTTTGCTGTCCACTGCCCCTCATCATTTATATGCTTTAAAAGAGGCTATGGCGTATTCATTTATTTGTTGGATCAAAGAAGTGGTGTTTGGAGTAAGAAACTCCACAGAAATGTTTGTTGATGTGTAAATTAGGTTGTTAGGGTGATTTGGTGAGTTGTCATCAACCACTAGTGCTTTATGGGAAACATTTTCCATAGAAAAATATCTCTTTACTGTAGGGCAGACAAAGTTGTAAACCAGTTGTCAAAAATTGTTTTTGTTGTTTAAACCTGTTCTGTCTGGCATCTTCTTCGAATATAGATCAGTCTCAAATGTTGAAAACTTGATGGGTCATATATCCTCTTTGTTCAATAATATCTTTTAAACTTGTTGGCACATTGATGTTGCTTCCTTTTTAGTACTTGCTGCCTTTAGGCTGTGTAAATGATGCTCTTTTTTTTTTTTTTAATCTGTCAAGTCAGTCTTTGCTATCCATTATCATAGGGCAATACCGATTTAGTAACTTAAGAGATAATTTTTTCTTTCTTGATAGTTGCTGTAGCTGATGATGAGAACATAAGTCTGGCTTTCATTCAAACTTCTTGATGGTTTCCAGTTTTGTTGTTACTGAGATGGGTTGTGTCTCAGTGTTTTGGCTTACTGCTGGCACTGGAATCACTTGCAGTATGCTTTACTAATCATTTTGTATTTAAGGGCAGAGTACAGTCTAAATAAAACTATATAAGTACATTGGTTGACACCTTTCATGATCCGAACAAGACACTGGAGATGTATGAACTCTTAGCACACGGGCTGGTCAAACTGACGTGTCATGATGTTTCAGTGAGTTACATTCAGAATATAATTAAACCACTTAACTACCTTGATGTACGAACAAACTTGACAAGAAACCATAGATGATAATGCAGCTTTTAATATATAAATTTTAAGTTCTTAATAATATAAGAAAAATATTTAAAAACAACTTTAATTTACCCTAGTGTGAGAATTTGAATATTTGTTCTTCAGTTATTTCCTCTTTTGAACTTCCCCCTTAAACTATGAAATGTTATGTAAAATGTCATTAATCTTCTAAATCTTTATTTTCTATGCTTCGATCATATGGAACTTCAGAGCAACCAATGAAAATGCAAGAACCTCACACACCCACCCTCAACTTGCTCAAATTTACAAATTGCTAATACATTGTTCTGAGGCTAAGTCTTATTGAATTTATAAACAACACACGAAGTCTAGAATACAAATGAGTGATAAAAGTATGATTCATCCCATATGATATTACAGATAATTGATAAATTTAGCTAATTAGATAGCCAGAGACTGAGATATTTATCTCAATGACAAACTGGGTATATCTTGCTTCAAACACAAATTATTGTGATATTATATTTTTCTTTCTTTCTCTCTCTCTCTCTTGAAGAATAATATCAGTTTCTCAACAGATTTTCCACTGGTCATAAATTATGTTGTGATAAATTTGTTATACATTTTGCATGTATTTCTGAGAAGTTCAGCATTTCTAAAATCATACACCAGTTTAAAAAATTATTTTTGTATTTTTTTTAGGTACCAGAATTTCAGTATTCAAGGTGTGATGATAAAAAATTAAAAGAGGTATAAGTGGTGTTTGCCATACAATTTCAAACCTCTTTGCCTCCAAAATATCAAAGAGGCAACAGTTTACAACTGAATACAGAAGACCGATGGTATACTTGTAGTAAGTACTGCGTGTGAGCTTTTTGGATTTTATTTGCTCTAAATCTTTGTGATTTTAGTCAAGTGATATTCTGTACATTTAGTGTTTTAATATTTTTAATGTTTGGTTAGTTTTGTATTTTGGGCAAAGGTACTTAAGGGCTACCTGCATTAGCCATCCCTAATTTAGCAATGACATACCAAAGAGAAGAGAGTTAGTTAGTTACCACTCTTTTATCAACAAAGAGTGTAATGGATTTTAATGTTACAACATCCCAATGGGTAAAAGTATGAACATGCTTGGGGACAGGGATTTGAACCCATAACCAACAGACAGTGAGAGAAACCATTACCATAATTTCTTTTCACTATGGGCTTGGTTGAATCAGCCAAGTTTGTGACTCCAAATTTATCTTTATAGTTTCACCACAATAATTGCTAATACGTTTTGTGTATCTTCATAAAATTATGTCAACTGTGAATAATGATTGAATCATTTGTTGAGAAAAACATCATTTATAATGAAGTCTTTTTCACTGCAAGAGTCTGTGAATGTGTGTAATCAGAAAATTGACTACTGTGGGTGCATCACTCATCTGAAATTTAAATTTAAACATCATAAATAAACGTGAAACATTTTGATCAGTAAAACTAGAATGTATTTTGTATTATTCTACCCAAACTCTGTATGAGGTTTGTCAATATGACCAATCTTGTAACCATTAAAATAAATCAAAATTATCTTTTTGTTTTTCTATAATGATTTCAGATTGTAATATGAAACTACATTTGTTTATTCTAAATAGCCTTTTTTGTAACAGTGCTATTGCTCTATAAACTAAGGTTAACTAATATGCCTTCAAACAGGTTGCAAAACATTTGGAAAACATGTAGCTCACATTATCTCAATGAACTACATGATGCACACGAGCTACTCACAGATTTCTTGATTGAGGAAAAAGTGACTGCAATCACTTGTCGTGTTTGTGTATCTCCTCCTTTCTCTTCTTGAGGATTTATCCTGGTGATATGATCCTGCCAACACCACATTAAGCATCCATTTGTTTCCCTACTCCCTTAATAACTGGATCTCCACTTTTCCAGGCACTCCTATGAGATACATGCAGTTTCTTCATGATTTTCTCATTTCTTGTCTCTTCTTGTGAATTATTTGTACATGATCTACTCTGAAAATTCTGCACTTGTTTCTTACATCAAGTATTGGGGGTTACTCATTTAAGGACTTTGTTTCCACATGTTGTTTGTGATTTATTCCCATTGATATTTGCCATGTGCTTATGGCATATTCACTCTCTTGGCTGGACCAGATTCTTTCTTTCAGGTGTTTATTCAGGTTTGCTGTGTGTCTCTCTTGGAGGCTTTTGCCACTTATCTCAACACCAAACTTTTTCTTGAGCTATGACAGTTGAAGCTCTTAGCCAGAACTGGTCTCATCATTTTCTTATATACCTGTGTCACCTCTATTGCTCCAACTTCACACATTGAATGGGATTTGCCTGGTTTATAACCATCTATACTTTCCAACTGTGTACCACTTTCTATATCACATTCCTCTTGTCCTTCGTTTTTTTTTCTTCTTTCTGTTAACAGAAGTGGCAAACTTTTCACTTCTGTTTTGTCTACCACTTCCTTCCTGTTCTATGGTGACTCACCGCTCAGTCCTTTTCACATGGTCGGTCTTTTATTTTTTTGTTATTTTGTGAAATTAATTTGCTGTATATGTGAATCAGATTTCGCTTTGTTAGTATTTGTAAGATGCAATAAATTAATATGTAGAAAAGTAGGGAAAAGTTGAGTGACTACTCTGTATTATGCAGTTTTGTTTACCTGTGAAAATAAATTAATTCCTGTTACATATCCTTAAATTCCTTGTGTGGTACTAGAATATTGTAGATACATGTGTACTAAAATAATTGTTTATTAAAAAATAGCATGTTGAAGGTTAATTTGCATTATTTGAGAAGCAAAGACAAATGTGCTCATTTTGATGATATTTATCATTGGAGCATTCTGTATCTGGGTATGATCTCATATTTTATTTTTCTATCCTGTTGTTTCCTAGTGGGAGGAAAAATTTTCCTTTGGACCTTCCACAATGCCATCATCCTTGTGAACCTTTCCAACAACTTTATTCAAGCATTAAACAGAAATTAACAAAAGTTTATCAGACTTTCTTCCATCCCATTCCCTCACTTCCAGACTTTTATTATTTTTTCTTTTCAAAACAGCAGGTGCACCAGGTGACATTACAGTTTTATTGAGCTGAGATAATAAGAAAATATATAATTTGAGTGAGATTAGGTTAATCTCATGAGGCTACATTTCTGTAATTTGTAGATTCAAGGTATTTATTACTCTTTGTTTGAAAAATATTTTTTTTGCTAGAAACTGTGAGTTTCATTGCCTGTAATTATAATTATCATTTTCTTTTCACAAATTGTTCCATAAAACAAAAGTTTAGAAGTATGAGTAAAAGTTTGCTAGACAATGACAAGCTACTTTTTGGTAGTCATGAATCTAAGGTTGTGAATATTCAGTATAGCTTTGCTCCAAAATAAGCAGAGGCATTTCATAAATTAGGGAATTTTTCTTGATTTGACAGTTAATTTAAATTTATTAAAGCTAGCTTTTGTTGTTTCAACTTCAATGTTGAATAAAGGTGTCTTCTCTATGGATATCTTGCATTCTGTTTACTGATATTGTTAAATAAGGCTTGTAAGTCACTATAAGGTGTTTAGGTTAATATGAATTATTCTACTATTTTATGGAAGAGGGACAGTTCAGCCAACCTTCTAAACTCATATCTGCTTACTATTAATAGACATGTTCTTTTGGCCGTGTATTTTATTTTTATACTGGAAATTGTGACATCCTTTTCTAGTCTACCTAATTAACACCCAAATTCAATTTAATTACATTGCAGAGGAGGGCCATCTTTTTAATCAAGTTTTATACATTTCTTTATTGGTATATTGAACTGTTTTTTTTAGTTTAGTGTTGATGGTCATTTTTACCCTTTAATAAAAATATATTCAAAAAGATCTGTTATATCTTTCAACTGATTTATGCTAAAATATTTAGATTAATATTACAAAACACAGATTTTTATGCATTTTTATTAAATAGAAACTGGTTTTAAGAAAATCTCCATTAAAAGAGAAAAAAGTGTGAAATTTCTCTAATCCAAGAAGGTTTGTAATAATAATGCTTTGAATGCATTGTATCTTGAAGGTATCTTTAATATTATTGTAAGAGAGTAACATCTTCATGAAGGGTAGTTGTTTTGGATGGTATAATCACTGTTACTTGTGAGACTATGCATATTTATTTTACAGACCAAGAATGTAAGAATTGCTAACTTCAGTACATTAAGAGACAGTTGTCCTCAGAGTTTATTATTATTATTATTCTTTACATACTCAAAGTAAATTTTAGTGAAGGCACTACTCTTATGTGAGATCAGTGGTTAACTTAATTTGAATGATTATTGATATCTGGATTATTTCATTTGGTTCATATATTATAAACTTCTCTATTAAGAGAAACAGTTGCACATCAAATTCCTTCTATAAAATGCTTAACAGTTAAGTTTTTGAATGGTAATTGTCATTGTATCTATGATAGTGCTAAACTTAATTACACAGGATGAGGAGGCTGGTCGTGGAGATCACATAACTTTACAAACTTTCTTGTTGGGGCAAAAGGATCTGTAATTATTCCAGTATGTTTAGCTATGTTTCTTACTTTGATAAACAGTTGTTGTTCAAAAATGTGGTTGTATTAATATTTGGATTGTAAATCTTTATAATCTTTAAAATCTTTGAATTTCACACAAAGCTACATGAGAGCTTCCCTAATTTAGAGGGAGGGCAGCTAGTCATCACCACCCACTGCCAATGTTTGGGCTACTCTTTTACCAAGAAATAGTGGGATTGACTGTTACATAATAACATACCCATGGCTGAAAGGGCAAGCATATTTGGGGCAACGGGGATTTGAATCCGTGACTCTCAGATTACGACTCAAACACCTTAACCCACCAGGCCAGGTCGGGCCCCATGTAGTATAATATTTTGTTAATAATGCTGGTTTTATTGCAGTGATTGTTTTTGTTTTTCCCTAACCACAGCTTTAACATTGTGAATAAGGGAGATGGTACAGAGTGGTCTGGGGTGTGGTGTTATGACTCTGTTCCTTTCCTAAGTGCTGTGCTGTGCAAATTGTTCTGCTTCTGTTAAGAATATTTAAGATATTTCTCTTTGAAATGTTCGTTGTTTTGACTTTACAGTGTTTAATGATCTTGTTGTTATATAAGTATTTTACCTTGCAAATGACTGATAATATAATCTCAAGTGTGAGCCTACCAGTGACAAATTTCACTGTTGAATTGTTTGAAATCTTCTATGTGTAAACTGGTAGACAACTGCCAGGGAAGTAAAATCAACAGAATAAAATAGCTCGTGCTTATTTTATACCCTTCACTGTGTCTTGCTGATCTAGATATTTTCATAGGCGGTACTGGAAGGTAATCTGTCGTCTGGCCTTGATGTTTCTCTTAGAGAGCAAAGATTTCCTCCTGCACACCTCCCATGTAAGTTAAACTTGTGCAGTCTCTTTCTGATTGTAGATGCACTTTCACATCAACAGTAGCCAGAACCTGCTGTAAATCCCGTGATGACATTTTAAATATGCTGAGACCTCCAATAGCATCTGCGGGTTTGCTCGGGTGAACTTGCTTAGACGACTCAGACCTGGGCATGTTGGCAGTTGTTTTGAAAGTCCTCCACTTGTTGACTATTTTCCAGACAGTGGAATGGCTGATTTCAAAATCTTTTGGGATCTTTTTAAATACCTTACCAGACTCATAAGCTGCTACAATTTTCTTTCTCAAAGCCTCAGACAGCTCTTTTGCTCTCACCATGGTGCTCAATCTCACTCCAACAGTCAGGCATGTAAATCATGCAATTTAAATCATCTCATTCTTATATTGTCTATATGTGTAAGTTATGGTCATTGTGATTTGGCTTTGATTATATCCTAATTCAAATTCTAGGTTGAATACATGATATGGATTGGATATGTAAAACAAACAAAGAAAGAAAAAAAATTAGTGTATGTGTGTGATACTTTGATCTGATCAGTGAAATGGATCTACTGATAACAGCAAATTTGTCCAGGAAGTATGTATTTAATAAGTTTTTTTGTATATAAAATAAGGGAAGTGTGTACAATTAACAAAATCTTTATTAAAATAAAACAGAAATAAGGGATGATGTGCAGACTGTAACAGTTGATGTTTATGCTAAACTGTGCTTAGTTTTACAGGTTTCACTCTCAGGATTGATAACTGAAATCATTTAGACTGAAACTGTTTTAGTCATAACTTATTTTACTAATTATCTTTCCCCAGAAAATATAACCATGTTTTGTCAATAATTTAAGTAACTCTCTATATGCCAAAGAGAATAACAACTATTTTATATACTTTTGACCTCGCTTTGGTTCAGGGTTTTCAGACCATGACACAAGCCTGGACAACATTTCTATATCATCTAGAACTTCAACAACAAGGAAGAACCAACAGTGTATAGCATTACCAGTTCATGGAAATGGAGTAGTTGGTATGTATATGTAATAAAATATTGGAAAAGAATATTACTTGTTAGTAATGGAGGGTTAATAGTCAAGTTAGCTGGCAACAGTTTAACATATTTAGCAAAGTTATGAAATGGATTGAAACTAAAGTGAAAACAAATTTTAATGTCATAAAACAATATATTAATTAAAGCAAAGAGGAAAGAATATAATATTTTAAATTCAAAAAAAGGGAAATAATGAACGTATCAGAAGCATTAAGCTAAAAAGATCCTAAAGGGGAAACCATACTTTTACCTATTTAAAAATGTAAACAATTTGGCATTTTGCCACATATTTTTCTTCTTTGTAACAATGTACACTTTTTAAACTTTTAAATTTATTTTGTTTAATCTTTTTCGTACCATTCTCCAGTGTCACAATGATATATCTGTGAAATTACATGCAGCTTGCTTTAAATTACAAATTATGTTACCCATGAGCTATTACAACCTGTTCTTGTGCCTTTAGAACCATTTTTTATATTATAATTTTACTTACTCTAATCTTAACTAACCTAACAAATACACCTATATTTACATGTCAATTACTTTTACACTTATGCCTAAATAACAAACATTAAAAAAAGAAATAAAGTACTCAACTAATCTCCTGTTTTTTTTCTTGAACTTTTCTATTTGTTAGCTCTGTAACCAAACAAATTTCATACTTTTTTGAGAGGTGGTGGATAAAATAGGGTTGATGAGTTGGTTTGTAGATGTTTTTGAATTTCACACAAAGCTACTCGTGGGCTATCTGTGCTAGCCATTCTTAATTTAGGACTGTTGGGCTACTGTTTTACCAACGAATAGTGGGATTGACCATGGCCGATAGGGCGAGCACGTTTGGAATGACAGGGTTGCGAACCCACAACCCTCAGATTACGAGTCGCACGCCTTAACACGCTTCGCCATGCTATACGTATAGTGTATATCAACTTCATTGATTTACTTCTACAGCTATTTATTGCTGTTTAGCCATACATAACATTTAAAAAAAAAAAAGAACCTTTTATCTATGCTTATACTTTTACAAAAAGCTTCTCCTAACATCCCACAAAAATCAAAGCACTAAGTGATGGAGATGACACAGAAAGAAGCTGAGCTATAAATACATCAGTACCTTAAAACGATTCTCTGCCTTACTGTCAGTATATTTGGGATTTTTTCAAGAAACTGAGCAAATTCTGTCACAAGAAAATTTCCACAGCATGAAGA